>NC_133663.1:157686047-157939783 GCF_037893015.1 Macrotis lagotis
CACCATATCAATGTCAAATACAGAGACCCCTGATCAGCTTAGCATACTGAGGCTCAGAATTTTTGAGCTTGAGATGGCACTAATCCATAGTTTCTATAGCAAGGATTATAGGTGTGTAACACAGCAGTGACAGTGGACTTTCAAAGTGAAAATGACTCAACAAGTCACACAAATAAAAAAGTTACTGTGAACATAAAACTCCATTAAGAGAGACATAGGTTAGATCATACAGAGAATCCTGATCTTAGAAAAATAGAATATTAGAATGCCAAAGAAATGGAATAGTGTTTAGCTAGAGAAGAATTTAGGAAGACATTATAGTTTTCCCTGAATATTGAAAGAGCTATCTCCTGAAAGAAGGATCACACTATTGTATGGCCCCAGGGCCCAAATTAGCATTAGATGGAAGTTGTAGAAAGGTTGAATTTTTCAACTTGATATAAGGATAAATTTTCCAGGAATTAGAGAAGTCCTTTCTTGCAGATGCATTTTTTAATCTAAGTTAAACATTTTTGACATCTAAGGGGAAAATTCTTTTGTATTTAAAAAAGAAACATGATGACTTATTACCTGAAAATTCCGATTAACTTAATTTTTACTATATAAATTTAGTTAGGTCTCTTGTTTTAAAGTTGTTCCATTCACCCATTTTCATAGTGATGGGTATCTTATACTTAAACTCCAAAATAGTAAATTTATATTTTACTTTCAGTTATTTTATACCAGTCTCTATTTAAAAGAACAAAGCATTTCCTTCATGCAGCAATAATTTACTCATGCATAAATCACTTAATTAAAAAGGTCACTTATATAGACTGTTAAAGCTGGAGCCCTAGAAGTAAAACAAATAAAAACAATAGATAGCCAAAATTGATGACATGAAGTCCGTGAATTAAAAACTTTTATACTTTATTAATACAAGTGTACTTTGAATCCTTATTCAAAGCTAACTTATTTTTATTTAAGCTGAATTTTAAGAAGGTAGCCTAATCTGCTGAAAGTTACTTGAAAGAGAAGAAATCTGCTTGAGGTTTACAAAGCTAAGTGGCAAATAATAGTGAGGCAGGTGATCAAAAAAACAAGATGAAAATTAGGAAAGATTAAAAAAAAAGACCAAAACCCTGCAGATACTTGTGGACATTAATTTTTGGGTAAACAACATTCTCTGACTTTGGGGACTTTAAGTTCATTCCTGGGTAATGCTAATAATAAACCCCCTGGATCTTCACAAAACTAACCCATTAAATTAAGTTCATTGAATTTTGATCAAGAGTTTAATAGATTGTATCAGTTTTAGAAATATAAAATTCTGTTTTCAGGAATGAAGTCTATTGCCATTAATTATAGAATCTAGAAAAAACATTAGAGGATATGGAAAATTAACTTGCAACACTGAAATGGAGATGTTTAGAAAACATTTGGATATGGGTTTCTATCTAGGTCAAGACTGGAGTTAATGACTTTGGAGACCTGCATGGAGATGTGACAGTTAATTTATAATATTTTCTACGATTAATAGAGAGATAGAAAAAAAAAGAATAGAAGCAAGTGAAACTTGGTCCACCGTATGCTTTGTTCCCTAATTAAAGGATTGCATGGAGTTGAAAAACTTAACTAGCAGTGATTAAAATGTCAGACCAGGAAAAGAACATTCGTGATGATAACCCTGTAACAGTCTTTCCAATTATTAGGTTAAGCTTCTGTTATTGTACTTAATATTCTATTTTTCCTATTAAATCTTATTTTAAATTTAGATTTGTTTTGAATATCCAAATGGAGAGCCTCCTTATGTCATAATTTTGGTGTTTAACTCCTAAAACTTAGACTAATCAATCCATTAAATTATAGTATTTTATTATGAAAGTTTTTGATTGTAGTTGTCATTTTCATCTGTTTAGTTAAGCTAAATCAAATGGTCTGATAACAATAATTTGCCACTACCTAATAATAGTCTCATAGTCATCACTGTTCCTTCTTCAAGACAGAAATTTGGCTCTATGTGCTGGGAAAGAACAGCTGGAGTAATGATTCTAAGTTAATAGCATAATCAAAGACATTAATAGGGAGTTTAATGCTTAAATTAATATTTCACCTATAAAAATGCAAAATTAATTTTAAAAATAATTTATAGATAATCTTTCCTTTGAATATTTCAGAAAACTCGATGGTAAAACCTTAGTAAAGTCCAACTACTAAGTTTCTAGATATGATACACGAAAGGTGTTAATGTACAATATTGTAATAAATTCAAAGAAAAAGGAGTCACCTTAAAATATTACATGAAATAGATTTCATTTATATTAATGCAGAGAAACTTATGATGTATTTTCAAAGAACTCCAGGACATGAATTGTATTCCTGGCTTAGAATGAAGTTTCTAAAAAGCAATTATAATTTTCATTCAAAGTGCAGCCAATGGCAACTCTCCCAGGAAACATTGTCACTGAACTCTACCTTTATCATTTCCTTATACCATATGGAAATGATGTTCATTGGATTCAAAAGTAACAATGAAAAATAATGATACTGCAAAAAAAATTATCAAACCCCAATTTGCATTGATTACAACCACATTTCTCTGTGATTCTCGCATCATTTTTTTTAAATTTAGAAAGGCTTTATTTATTTTGAGTCTTACAAATTTCCCCCCCAATTTTTGGTCTTTGTTCAAACTCCACAATTCTTTCTCAGGATACAGATAGCATTCTCCATCACAGATATCCCAAAATTGTGCCTGATTGTTACCTTGTTGGTATGAGCAAGTCCATTAAGGTTGATTATCATTTCCATGTTGCTGTTAGGGTGTACAATGTTCTTCTGGTTCCGTTCATCAGTTCATGCAAATCCTTCCTGGCTTCCCTGAATTCCCATCCATCCTGGTTTCTAATAGAACAATAGTGTTTCATCACATACATATACCACAGTTTGTTAAGCCATTTCTCAATTGATGGACATTCCCTCAAGTGTCCATTTCTTTGCCACCATAAACAGAAGTACTGTGAACATTTTTGTACAGGTGATGTTTTTACCTTTTTTTCCATAATCTCTTCAGGGTATAGACCCAATAGTGGTATTGCTGGATAAAAGGGTATACACAATTTTTTTGCCTTTTGGGCATAATTCCAAATTGCTCTCCAGAAAGGTTGGATGAGTTCACAGCTCCACCAATGTATTAGTGTCTCACATTTCCTACATCCCTTCCAACATTGATCATGCCCTTTCTGGTCATATTAGCCAGTATGAGAGGTGGGAAGTGGTACCTCAGAGATGCTTTAATTTGCATTTCTTTAATAATTAGTGATGTAGAGCAATTTTTCATATGATTATGGATTGTTTTGATTTCCTCATCTGTAAATTCTTTTGCATATGCTTTGACCATTTGTCAATTGGGAAATGGATTGTCTTTTTTTTAATTTGACTCAGTTCTCTGTATATTTTAGAGATGAGTCCTTTGTCAGAAACACTAGTTGTAAAAATTGTTTCCCATTTTACTACATTTCGTTTGATCTTGGTTACAGTGGTTTTGTGTGTGTAAAAACTTTTTAATTTAATGTAATCAAAATTATCATTTTTTTAATGGTGTTTTCCATCTCTTTCTGGGTCACAAATTGCTTCCCTTTCCAAAGATCTGACAGGTAAACTATTCCTTGTTCTAGTTTTCTTATAATATTTTTTTTTTGTGTCTAGATCCTGTATCCATTTGGTTTTATCTTGGTATAGGGTGTGAGGTGTTGGTCTAATTCAAGTTTCTTTCATACTAACTTCCAATTTTCACAACAGTTTTTATTGAAAAGACAGTTTTTATTCCAATAGCTGGGCTCTTTGGGTTTATCAAACAGCAGATTACTATAATCATTTCCTGCTATTGTGCATAGTCAATTCCACTGATCCACCACTCTGTTACTTAGCCAATACCAGACAGTTTTGATGACTGACATTTATGATATAATTTTAGATCTGGTAGGGTTAAGCCCCCTTCTTTTGCACTTTTTTCATTAAATCCCTAGAGATTCTTGACTTTTTATTTATCCATATTAATTTTCTTACAATTTTTTCAAACTCATTAAAATAACTTCTTGGAATTTTGGTTGGTAGTGCACTAAACAAGTAGTTTGATTTTGGTCGAATTGTCATTTTATTATATTTGCTTGGCTTATCCATGAGCAGTTGATATTTGCCCAGTTATTTAAGTCTGATTTTATCTGTGTGAGAAGGGTTTTGTAATAGTTTTCAAAAAGTTTCTGAGTCTGCCTTGGCAGGTAGACTCCCAAGTATTTTATATTGTCTGAAGTTGCACTGAATGGGATTTCTTTTTCTAGCTCTTCCTGCTGCATCTTGCCAGTCATATATAGAAATGCAGAAGATTTATGAGAGTTTATTTCATATCCTGAAACTTTGCTAAAGTTGCTAATTATTTCTAGTTTTTTAGATGATTTTTGAGGATTCTCTATGCATACCATCAGGTCATCTGCAAAGAGTGAGAGTTTTGTCTCTTCCTTCCCTATTCTAATTCCTTCAATTTCTTTTTCTTCTCTTATTACTTAAGCTAACATTTCTAATACAATACTGCATAGTAGTGGTGGGCATCCTTGTTTCATCCCTGATCTTACTGGGAATGTCTCTAGCCTATCCCCATTACATATTATGCTTGTTGATGGTTTTTAGATGGATATTGTTTATTATGCTAAGGAACAATTCATTTATTCCTACACTCTCTAGTGTTTTTAGTAAGAATGTGTGCTGTAGAAGATGGTGACAAGAAGGGATCAAGTGTTAGGAGCTCTCTGATAAAATTCATCAACTAAGGAGTCTAATTAAACTTTCAAGAGACAGAACCCACAAAGGGACCCATTGAGGCAGTTCTCCTACTCAAGGTAACCTGGAAAAGAGTAGAAAGGCTCTTCTCCCCAGGATCGGAGAGGCGGCCTGCCAGAGGGGTGGCCCGCCAGAGCCAAAGAACTTCAGCCTCCTGGAGGCAGCCCCAGGGCACTGGGAGTCTCAGCTCACAGCAGCGGGGGAGTCTCCTGAGCTGCACCCCGAGGAGCACCGGGCACAAAATGGGGGAACAGCAGGGGACCTCTGCCAGAGTGAGCACATGGAGCACAGCCCTCAGGGCACACAGCCAGCAGTTTGGTCTTTCCTCAGCCCAGATCCAGAAACAGAAGCAGGCAGAGCTGGTAAACAGGAGCCCCCAGGGCATGAGCCCATTGAGCTGAGGGAGGGGAGTGAAGAGAGACTGCAGAGCTCTGTCCTCTGCCTCTGGAACAGGACTCTGGGGCTCTGACCACATTCAGATCCGGATAGCAGTCTAGGCCCCCACATAGAACAGCAGGGCCCCCTCCAAATCAGCCCCATGGCAGAGGGGAGTGATTATGGTCATTCACAGACCAGGAGGGATGACAGAGCCTCACACACTGAGACCCTTGTGGGAGTATCCCAAAAGCTCAGGAAGCACCCCCCAAACCAGGCCCAGGCTGGGAAAATGAACAAGCAAAGAAACAAAAGGAAGACTATTGAGAAATATTTTGCAAATGAGCCCAAGAAAGATCAAAATACTCAGTCTGAAGATGAGGAAGCACAAGCTCCTGCATCTAAAGACTCCAAGAAAAACAGAAATTGGGCTCAGGCTATGACAGAGCTCAAAAAAGACTTTTGAAAATCAAATGAGGGAGTTGGAAGAAAAACTGGGAAAAGAAAGGAGAGAGATGCAGGAAAAACATGAAAATGAAGTCAGCAACTTAGTCAAGGAAATCCAAAAAAAACTGCTGAAGAAAATAGCATGCTAAAAGCCAGCTTAGGTCAAATGGATAAAACAGTTCAAAAAGTTATTGAGGAGAAGAATGCTTTAAAAAGCAAAATTGGCCAGATGGAAAAAGAGATAAGAAAACTCTCTGAGGAGAACAAATCCTTCAGACAAAGAATAGAATTCAGGGAGATTGATGAATTTACCAGAAATCAGGAATCAATACTTCAAAACAAAAAAAAAATGAAAAAATTAGAAGAAAATGTAAAATATCTTATTGAAAAAACAACTGATATGGAAAACATTTAGGAAAGATAACTTAAAAATTATTGGAATACCTGAAAGTCATGATCAGGAAAAGAGCCTTGACATCATTTTCAAAGAATTACTACAGGAAAATTGCCCTGATATTCTAGAAGCAGAGGGCAAAATAGAAATGGAGAAAATCCACTGATCCCCCAGGGAAAGAGATCCCAAAAAACCAATCCCTAGGAATATTATAGCCAAGTTCCAGAAATCCCAAGTCAAAGAGAAAAATATTACAAGCAGCCAGAAGGACACAGTTCAAATATCATGGAGCTGCAGTCAGGATCACACAGGACTTAGCAGCAGCTACATTGGAAGCTCCTAGGGCTTGGAATACAATATACCGGAAGGCAAAAGAGCTTAGAATGCAGCCAAGAATGAACTACCCAGCAAGGCTGAATGTCCTCTTCCAGGGAAAAAGATGGACTTTCAATGAACCAGGGGAATTTCAAATGTTCCTTTTGGAATGGCCAGAGCTGAACAGAAGGTTTGATCTTCAGATACAAGACTCAGGTGAAGCATGCAGATTGGAGGAGAGGGGGGAAATATGAGGGACTTAATGAAGTTGAACTACATGTATTCCTGCATAGAAAAATAACACTGATAATACTCATATGAACCTTCTCAGTTAATAGAGCAGGTAGAGAGAGCTTTTATAGTTGAAGCACAGGAGAAAGCTGAATTTGAAGATAAAATATGGTGTAAAAATGGAGTCAATAGAAAAAAAGGGAAATGGAATGGGAGAAAGAAAATAGGAGAGGGGGAATAATACAAGATATTTCACATAAGATTTTTTTTATTACAATGAGCTATTGCAATGATATGGAAGTGGGGAGGCAAGGGGGGAATGAGGGAACCTTTGCTCTCATCAGAGATGGCTAGGAGAGGAAACAGCATATATACTCAATGGGGTATAGACATCTGGAGTAAAAAGGAGCAGAGAGCAGGGGGAAGGGGTGGGGATGTGAATAAAGGAGGAGAGGATGGTCCATGGGGGGAGAGTGGCTAGATATAACACATTTTCTTTCTTACTTCTTGCAAGGGGCTGGGATTGGAAGGCCAGCCCAGGACCACAGGGCCAGGTGGATTCTAGGCCTAAGGGGTGGAATGGGGGCTCAGGGCTTCTTGGCCCCAGGACCAGGGATCTGTCTGCTGCGCCACTCAGTGACCCTACAGCAGAGTCAGAGTGAAAGGAGAGAGAAAATAGAGTACATGGTAGTGGAGAAATAAGAAAGGAGGTAGTTGAGATCAGCAATAGCAAAGGTGGAAAAATATGGAAATAACTTTTGTGATGGACTTATCATAGAGAATGAGATCCACCCATGACAGAGTTGTTGGTGTTGAAACAAAGACTCAAGCACATTTTTTGTTATTATTATTTGGGGGAGGGTGCAGGGCAAGTGGGGCTGGATGGCCTGCCTGGGGCCACATAGCAGGGTGATCTTTGGGTGTCTGGGGCTGGATTTGGACCCAGGTGCTCCTGGCTCAAGGGCCAATGCTCTGTCTTCCACCCAGCCACCCCTACTATTATTACTATTTTATTTTATTTTGGGTCTTTTTTTTTCTTTCTTTTTTTTTGGTTTTTGCAGGGCAGTGGGGATCGGGTGGCTTGCATGTCACACGGCTGGGTGATTGTTGAGTTTAAGAGGCTGGATATGGACTCGGGTGCTTGTGGCTCCAGGGCTGGTGCTTCATCCATTGCACCACCTAGCCATACCTACAATTATTACTATTATTTTTTTTATTTTAATTTTTTTCTCTCCCCTTTACTTTTTTCACCCAAGCAAGTCTATCTATATTCATGGGGTGGAGGGGTATTTTGTTTACTTGTAAACAAAAATATTTTATTAATTTAAAAAAACATTTGTACAAAATGAGAATGAAAAATAAATTAAAAAAAAAGAATGTGTGCTGTATTTAGTAAAACACTTTTTTAGCATCTGTTGATGTAAATCCTATGATTTATGGCAGGTTTGCCATTGATATAATTAATTATACTGACAGTTTTCCTAATATTGAACCAACCCTGCATTCCTGGGATAAATCCTACTTGATCATAACATATTATTCCAGTGATAACTTCTTGAAATCATTTTGCTAAGATTTTATTTGAGATTTTTTGCATCTATATTCATCATGGAGCTAGGTGTATAATTTTCTTTTTCTGTTTTAACTCTTCCTGGTATAGGTATCAGCACCATATTGGTGTCATAGAAAGAGTTAGGCAGAGTTCCATCTTCACCTAGTTTCCCAAATAATTTATATAGAATTGGAACCCATTGTTCCTTAAATGTTTGATAGAATTTACTTGTGAATCCATCTGGTCCTGGAGATTTATTCTTAGGGAGTTCAATAATGGCTTGTTGAATATCTTTTCTGAGATAGGGTTATTTCGGTATGTAATTTCCTCTTCATTTAACCTGGGGAAACTAATATTTTTAAATATCCATCCATTTCATTTTGATTATGAAATTTATTGACATAGAGTTGGGCAAAATAATTCCTGAATTATTACTTTAATTTCCTCCTCATTGTTGATGAGTTCACCTTTTTTCATTTTTGATACTAGCAATTTGATTTTCTTCTTTCTTTCTTTTTTTAATCAAATTGACCAGATGTTTATGAATTTTATTGTTTTTTTGACAAAACCAGCTCTTGGTTTTATTTATTAGTTCAATAGTTTTCTTGCTTTCGATTTTATTAATTTCTCCTTTAATTTTTAGAATTTCTAATTTGGTATTAAACTGGGGGGGGGTTAATTTGTTCTTTCTCTAATTTTTTTTAGTTGTATATTTAGTTCATTGATTTCCTCTTTCTCTAATTTATTCATATAAGTATTAAAAGATATAATATATCCCCTGACAGCCACCTTGAGTGTATCCCATAGGTTTTGGTTTGTTGTATCATTATTGTCATTATTTAGGATCAAATAATTAATTCTTTCTATAATTTGTTATTTGATCCACTCATTGTTTAAAATGAGGCTATTCAGTTTCCAATTAGTTCTGAGTCTATATCTCCCTGGCCCAATATTGCATATGCTTTTTATTGCATTATGATCTGAGAAAGATATAATTCACTATTTCTGCCTTTCTGAAATTGATTATTAGATTTTTATGTCCTAGTACATGGTCAATTTTTGTGTAAGGGACATGTACTATGGAAAAGAAAATATATTCCTTTCTATCACCATTCAATTTCCTCCATAAGTCTATCATGTCTAGGTTTTCTAACAATCTATTTATCTCCTTAACTTCCTTCTTGTATTTTATAGTTATATTTATCTAAATCTGAGAGTGGGAAGTTGAGGTCTCCCATTAGTAGAGTTTTACTGTCTATGTCTTCCTGTAACTCCTTCAACTTCTCTAAGAATTTGGATGGTGTACCATTGGGTGCATACATATTTAGTATATGGTACCTTTTAGGAGGATATAGATTCCTTCCTTATCTCTTTTAAAGTTATCTATTTTTGCAGCTGCTTTTTCTGAGATAAGGATTGCTACCCCTTTGTTTTTCACTTCAGCTGAAGCAAAATATATTTTGCTCTAACCTTTTACCTTTACTCTATATGTATTTCTCTGCTTCAGATGGCTTTCTTGTAAGCAGCATATTGTAGGATTCTGGTTTTTAATTCACTCTGCTATTTGCTTTTGTTTTAAGGGAGAGTTCATCCCATTCACATTCAAACTTATACTTACTAACTCTTTATTGATCTCCATGTTATCTTTATTTTTCCCCTTTTTCCCCCCTTTATCCATATTCCCCAGTATTATATTTCTGAATACTACCACCTTCAGTGTGTTTGCCCTCCTATATCCAACCCCCTCCCCTTTTTTCCCCTTTCCCTTTGCCCCTTCTTCCTTCCCTTCCTTATGTCGATTCCCTCTTTCTTCCCCTACCCATCCCCCCATCCTCTTTTCCCCTTTTAATGCTTGTAAGGTAAGATAAATTTCTTAACTGAGTGTGTCTATGTTAACTTTAAGCAAAGTCTGATGAGATGAAGATTCAGGTGTTTCTCACCTCTTCCCTTCTATTACAGTAGATCTTTTGTACCTCAGTGTAATGAGATTTATCTGATTCAGTCTCTTCCATCCTCCCATCACCTTACTGTCCCACTTTTTAAAGAGATATTGTTTTTAAATCATTCTCTCTGAGTCACAGAAAAGTTATGAGTGTCCATCACTATTAGCTAAGTATATTCTCTCTAACAGAGTTACAATTCTCAAGTTATGAGACTCTTTCTCCCAAGTGGGTATATAGCCAGTTTCATCTTATTGGATAGCAGTTTTTTCTTTACACTTTTTTTTTACCTTTTCATGTGTCTCTTGAGCTTCCTGTTTGCTGTCCAAATTTTCTAGTTAGCTTTTTCATCATGAAATCTTGGAAGTCTCCCATTTCATTAAATGTCCATCTTTTTCCCTGTAAGAGAAGGCTCAGCTTTGCCTGGTAGTGGATTCTTGGCTGCATTCTAAGATCCCTTACTCTTCAGAATATCTCATTCCAGGCCCTTCAATCCCTTAATGTTGATGCAGCCAAGTCCTGTACCATCCTTACTGTGGCTCCTTGGTATTTAAATTTTTCCTTTCTGGCTGCTTTCAGATTTTTTTTTTCCTTTTATCTGATAGTTCTGGAATTTGGCCACAACATTCCTTGGTGTTTTCATTTTAGGATCCCTTTTTAGAGGGGATCAATGTATTTTTTTCAATAACTATTTTGTCCTCTAGTTCCATGATATCTGGGCAATTTTCCATCCCTAAATCCTGTAATATTAAGTGCAGGCATTTTTTCTCTTCAATGTTTTCAGGAAGACCTATAATTCTCAGGTTCTCTCTTTTTGATCTATTCTCAAGGTCAGTGGCTTTCTTCTATTTTTTTATCTTTTGGTTTTGTTTAACACAATCTTCTTGTCTCATGAAGTCATCAGTTTCTGCTGATTCTATTCTTTTTTTTTTAGAGGATTTTTCTTCATTTCTCTTTTGTAACTCCTTTTCCAGTTAGTCAATTCTGTTTTTGAAGGAGTTTTACATTTGCCCAAGTGTAGTTTTGAGAGAATCATTTTCTTTTTTGCATTTGCTCAAATGAGGATTTGAGAGAATCATTTTCTTTTTGCATTTACACAGTTGAAGAGCTGAAAGAATTATTCTCATTTTTGTATCCAAGGATCCAAAGATTTGTTTTCTTGTTGCGAGATGTTAATTTTCTCCTGCAAGGTGTTAATTTTCTTTTGCATTTCTTTTCCAATTTTTCCAATTTATTTTTAAACTCCTTCCTGATTTCTTCAAGGAAGTCTTCCTGGGCTGGAGACCAAAAATTCTCCTCAGCAGTGCTAGATCTCTCTGGGTTAGAATCTGTCTCTTCTAAGTATTTGTCCATGGGCCCCCCTTTCCTATAGCCTTTCTTCATCTTTTTAGGATCTTGTGTCGGGGGTACTGGCTCTCCGCAGTTTGCTTTTGAAGATCCTAGAGGTTTTGTTCACTTGGCCTAGTAATTCCAAGGGATAGCTAGTAGGGAGCACTGATTGCTTTCTCTGGAGTGTTTGGGGCCCTCAGTAGCAGGGTTTGGGTTGACCTTGAACAATAGGCAGCCCTGGGTAGTCCTATCTCCAACACCCAGAAAGAGAAGCTAGGAAAAGGACATCTACTTCAAGGTCTGTCTTTGGGGATAGGGGGTGTGGAAAGAGCAGAGTGCCCACAGCCAGAGGGGGAATGGCAATAACCAGACTAATCTAAGATCATCCCTGGGGGCTTTCACTGTGGGAACCACTTTGCTTTGAGAAACAAGCAGAAAGTGGAGGCACTAAATCCTTTAATATTGAGTCCAGGCTTTTTTCCTCTTCAATGTTTTCAGGAAGACCAATAACTTTTAGGTTATTTTTCCTCGATCTGTTCTCGAGGTCAGTGGTTTTGCTGATGAGGTATTTAACATTTTCTTCCATTTTTTCAATTTTTTGGTTTTGTTTAACAAATTCTTATTGTCTCATGAAGTCATTGGTTTCTATAGAATACATTCTTTTTTTTTTAGGGAAGCATTTTCTTCATTTATCTTTTCCAACTCCTTTCCCAATTGGTCAATTCTATTTTTGTAAGAGGTTTCCCCTTTGATCATTTGAGGTTTTGAGAGAATTATTTTCTTTTTGCATTTATTCAATTGTACTTTCCAAGGATTTGTTTTCTTGTTTCAAGGTGTTAATCGTTTCTTGGATTTCTTTTCCCAAATTTTCCAAATTATTTTTAAACTCCTTCTTGATTTCTTCAAGGAAATCTTTCTGTGATGAACAGCAGGTCATATTCTCCTCAGAGGTTCTATGTCTCTTTGAATTAAGGTCTTTTCCTTCTAGGAATTTTTGTATGGTCCCCCCTCTCTGTTGGCCTTTCTTTATTTTCCTAAGATGTTGTGTTGGGGGAAGGGCTGTTACATAGAGGTTTGGTATTGAGATTGCTAGAGGCTTTACTCAGTAAGTGTAGTATCTCCAGCTGACCTGTAGGGAGTGTTGGAGGCTTTTCTGAGTGTAATTACCTCCTCCTGGCCAGTAGCAGGTGATTGAGGCTGGAACCTCCCCTCTAGCCCTTCCTGTAAGTCCCAAACTGTCACTCCCTGGGCCACGTTTCCACCTCTGGTTGTTTCTGAGACTGAAGTGGTTCCCATAGCCACAGCCTCCGGGGCTCATCTTAGATTAGTCCCACTCTCACCCTTCCCCCACTGTTTTTCTAGCTTCTCTTTCTGGGTTTTGTCCATAGGACTTCCATTAAGAGGTTTGTTTCATATTGTTTATGAGGGAAGATCAGGAAACTTTGACACAGGGCCTGGATTCTCTCCACCATCTTAGCAGGATGTCCTCTCACCTCATTTTTAATCATACCATATTTCCTTCTACTTTTTCCCCAGAAGCATCTACTTGAAGTCAACAGATTATCCTATCTCCTATCCCATGTGACATAGCAGACTCAAGCCATTTTATTTATTTTTAGCTATAATACTTGTCTTACTGTTTATGTGCTGTCTTCAGATAATTTTATTATATTTGTGCTGTCAAGTTTAGCTCATTCCACTTTCTAATTGTTGATTCATTCTTGTGTACTCTTCAAAAAACCACCTCAACTGCTTAAAATGATCAGTTTTGGGGTGTCATCTCATGACCTAATTGCTTCATTATTACCCATATAGTCAAGATAATGTTCCACTGCCGCAAAGGCTTGCGGATTGCTAATTTCTATCCACATCCATTTACTTCTTGACCCCAAAGTGGACTCTTCTGCAAAATTTTATATCAATGTGATTTTTCTAGTTACTGAAACTATTGAATAAAAGGAGTAACTCTGAAATATTATTTGATTAAGACTTCTTAGACAGACAGAAATAGGGTGATTATGAGACTTTAGGCTATGGATGTGTGTGTGTGTGTGTGTGTGTGTGTGTGTGTGTGTGTGTGTGTGTGTGTATGCTTGTGTAATAATATACATCACTGTGAGAAGTACCATGGTATGGTAGATCAAGCCCTGAACTTTGAATCAGAAATACTTGGGTTCAAATTTATGTAGGTGCTGGATTGCTCTGTGTCCTTGACCAAATCATTTAACTTTGTGATTTAGTTTTCTCATTTATAACAGGAGGTACTTGACTTAATAACCTCAAAAATCCTTTCCAGCTCTAAATCTATGATATATAAACCTATTATTCTTTAAGAACAAACATTGAAGCTCACCTTACTCAAATCTCTTAGGCCATTTGTAGAGGGGCAAAATAAACAGAGCCTAACTGATAAAACAGGTAAAGGAAACCAACTACAGTTATTTACAGATTTGTGTCTCTAGTGTATTCTGCATATCATATATTTCCCAATATATAGTACCTCTGTACCTGTATAATTTCTTTTATTTTCTATTGCCTATTTCTTCTTAGGATGATAACTCTGACATCTGAAAAATGTCATATCTTAAGTACACCAATTTGTCCCCTAAACAATCACTATTTCCCAGTTTTTTCAGAAATCAACATGTACCTCATCACATAATGCTCACAGCATTAGAATCAATTTTCACTCTCTCTCTCTCTCTCTCTCTCTCTCTCTCTCTCTCTCTCTCTCTCTCTTCATACCCACTGTAGTATCTCTGTCCAGCAAATTCTTGCCCTTTTGCATATTTTATATTTATTGTTTTGTTACTCTATCACTGTAGTTCATATGGTTATCTAGTTGTTTTTGGCTTTCATCCTGAAATGAATTCCTTTCCATTCCAAACTATCAACTCCTACTATAATCTTCTTCTGAAACTATAGTAATTATTTAATTATCTTGACTAAGAATTTCTAGTAGTTCTTTGAACCATTTAATTTAATTTATATTTATTAATTTGGATATTAATAAACTCAGGAAACAGAAGATGCCTAGCATTAGTAGGTTATTGAAGCCCATGATTATGACATATTAGTATAAAATTAAGGAATTATGGCTATTTAGATTGGAGAAAAGATTATTTGGGGAGGGGCTGGATGAGTTTAAGAATTCTTTCAAAAATATCTGAAGAGTTTTCAGGTGAGCAATGTTTGTTTTGTTGGCTTCAGACGGTAGAGTTTGAAAAAGATTGAATTCATGTATATAAGGAAGGACTTCCCAAAAATTAAATTTAGCACAAAGGACAAAAAATGCAATGAACTGCCTTAGAAAACAGTCAGTCTTTATCATTGTAGATCCTTGAGCTAAATTATCTTTCCTTAAGTATATGGAATTAGACAAAACTTACTTTACCATATAGTTCTGAGATTCTGTGATTTTTCTGTCTGTTTTTCAAAGTCTTCTAATAGGGGAACTTTTAATATCAAAATGAATTTGTATACTGTATCTTGTGAACATTTCTTCATCTTGCCTTAAAATCTTTATACACTTCTTTAAAAAGGAAAAAAAAAAATCTGTCAAAACCCAAGTATAACTCTTACCTTCTTTAGAAATGTTTCATAGTCTTGCCTCTCTTTATTTTTATGTTGACATTCACACTATTGTTTTAAAAAATCAGTACATCAATGGATCCATGTTACTCAATATGGCAAGCACCTACATCTAAGTTTCATGGTGGCCTGTTCTTGTATATCGCTTCTATAAAGCTTGCAAGGGGTATTGAACCACTGTACTTTTTTGTTGTTGTTGTTGTTGTTGTTGTTGTTGTAGAAAACCAAAATTTATTTTTGAGGTATGTTACAGAGAGGGCTTCATAAAAATCATGATTAATGGTGAGACATGTTCATGCTAGCTTAGCAGATACCTCAGGGACTTAGCATAAACTGCTTATACAAAGCTGTTTTTCTGCTCCCTGTAAAATTTGTGGCACAGTGGAGAAAAGAGCACTGGGTGAGTAGGTCAGGGCTCCACAGTAACCAGGTTGGGTGAATGTGGGCAAATTACTTCTGAAAAGGGACTTGGACTAGAGATCTCCAAGGTCCCTTCCTGGTCTAACATTCTGGGACTCTGACTTAAAGTTCTCAGCCTGCTTGAAATAATCAACCCAGTACAATACTTGACCTTAATCAGTTTCCCAAAAAAGATAAATTATGTGGCTTCTTGTGAAGGATTCACTCTAAATCACAATCCAAACTAGATAGGCATTAATGAATGCTGAAGGGGTGTCAATTTGAAAAAGTGACTCATTTTCTAAAGTTTAATTTCCATTCAAAGCAAAATCCTTTAGACAAGTGAATCCTTGGAGAGGAGCCTGCCTAATGACTAGAATTCCCTATTTGGATGCTTCTTGGGCTAGTCTGGCTCCAAAGGTAGAGGAGACGGTGTTCTATCTTTTCTCCCTCCACATGTATCAGCACTCAAATAGCTTGATTAAAGTATACTCTAGATCTTATTTCAGATGATACTCACAATTGTCCACCGTGCTAATGACTGTTTTCATTCATTTCTGAAAGGGAGTTAGAAGGCATATTAATAAACTACATTCAAATGAATATGTATTTGATTTTAAAAAATGTTTTGCTAGGTAGGCTTTTTAAGGTAGAGGTGGTCCTGAGATGGGTAACTAGGATGGATGGGTCTGACCGAGTAGTACCATGTACTCGTCACTAGGGCAGAATGGCAGGCATACCGTCAGGCACAGTTGGCAAGATCATTCAGTTTTCAGGGGAGTATAGTTTAACCAGGTGCTGAACTTCCGTTGCATCACCTGTGATGGGGCAGGTTTGGTGACTCCTCACATAGTTATATATACATCGGTAACAAAACACATAACCAGAAGTGGCGAGCGCAGTGTCATTCACCCGGGTTTTGCGACATAAGGGGCACACCGTCTTCACCTTTGGCAACAGAGAGGGATCTGAGTTGTAGTCCAGGTGCACAGGGGGAGGTGGTGTGGGTAGGGTAGTCAGGGATTTGATGGTTTCTTGATTTTCAGAGCAGTACCACCCATCTAGGAACTGTAGGAAGAAAACCCCTACAGAAAGGCCTGTAGAGACGGATACGGCAAGGCCTCCCATAGCTTCTTGATAGCTGATTGCACCTTCTCCGCAGGCCCCGCAGGCCCCGCAGGTCCCACAGGCCCCGCAGGTCCCGCAGGTCCTGCAGGCCCCCCAGCCCGCACAGGCCCCGCAGGTCCCACAGGTCCTGCAGGCCCCCCAGCCCGCACAGGCCCCGCAGGTCCCACAGGTCCTGCAGGCCCCC
The DNA here is from genome assembly GCF_037893015.1 of Macrotis lagotis. Classification (NCBI taxonomy): domain Eukaryota; kingdom Metazoa; phylum Chordata; class Mammalia; order Peramelemorphia; family Peramelidae; genus Macrotis; species Macrotis lagotis. The sequence goes on from NC_133663.1 coordinate 157,702,748, forward strand.
CAGCCCGCACAGGCCCCGCAGGTCCCACAGGCCCCGCAGGTCCCGGGCCGTCAGGCGGGCCAGGCGCACGGCCGCCAGCGCCAGCAGCGGGCAGTGGGAGCGCGGCGCGAGTCGGGGCGGCCGGAGGGGACACTCGTCGTCCTCCCGCAGGCCGGCCACCAGCTTCTCCAGCCTGACGCGCAGCTAGGACAGGAGCACCAGCAGCGCCAGGGAGCGGCGCAGCTGCGGCCCCGGGCTGCCTCGGAGCCGCGGCCCGGCCCGCCACCACGCGCTTGAGGCCGTAGAAGTGCTCGGAGAAGGAGGCGCTGGCCGTGGCCAGGTGGTGCTCCTCCAGAGGAAGCCGCAGCGGCCCGGGTGGGCCTGGGCCAGCACCTTGGCCGCGTGCTGCAGCGCGGACCTCACGGCCGGCAGCAGCCTGTCCCGCGCCACCCCCTCGAAGATGAAGGGCCGGTCCTCCACGCCGGAGGCGGCCGTGATGCGGGCCCCGTGCTCGGCCAAGGCGCGGCTGCGCGGGCGCTACGGGGCCGGGCCTGCCCGGACCTGGAGCGGGGCGGCTCCGCGGGGGACGAGGCCGCCATCTCCGGGGCCAAGGGACGGGGCCGGGGCGGCCGCCGCCAGGACTGGGCCCCATGGAGCGGCCGGCGCCGTGCCCAGGGCGCCCGGGGCGGAGCTCCCCGAACCACTGTACTTCTTTTTGATTCACAATATCTAAGAACTAGAGAAGAACGTGAACTCTTTCTTATAGAAAATCCAAATAGCATTTGCTTTTTGACCAATCTATAATAATACTATTGTGCTAAAAAAATTTTGATTACTCACATTTATATAACATTGAGAAGTTTACCAATAATTTTCCTTTAAAAAACTTTATAATGTAAGATAAAGTCAAATCATCTGCCCCTTCTTTGAGATGTGGAAATTGAAAGTAAGACATATTGAATGATGTGTCTATTACTATACAAAAATAACAGTTGAAATCTCAACCTGAATTATCTGATTTTAGACTCACTTTGCTTGCTGCTCTTCACATTGAGCCTGCCATGACAATTGCCTAAATGTTTTTGCCTTATCCCAATGAGAGAAGTTTACAGAATCTCATTCTCTGGAAGCTTGTGGAATAAAAAATTGTAGATCCCACATCAGATGAGAAGACAAACTTCCTCTTAACTCCTTTAGTCACCTTATTAGGGTGTGTGTATGTGTGTGTGTGTGTGTGTGTGTGTGTGTGTGTGTGTGTGTATTTTTAAAAATAGGAACAAAATCACATATCTGACTCTGATCTTGCCTTCACTGTAGGTGTTAAAATTCCAGATATTTGCAGTTATTCATAGATGACTAACATAACTTAAGTTAATGATGCTCCTGCCTTGGGTCCATTCCAGAGACATTGTTCTTATGATATTTCACACATCATACAAATAAAACAATGTTCTTCTGGCTCAGAGATTCCTGTTCATTGGCTCATGATCTGCTGTTCAGGCAGAAGACATATACCTTGAAACTAAGAGAATCAACAGATTTTATTATTACCAGGTAGTATATGCAGCTATGCAATGTACCTGGAAGCTTTATGGTTTCACTATTGTATCAAAGTCTATTAGCCTTTCCAGTATGTATGCTTTTTTCTACATGCCTGTGGAATATTTCACTGTGGAACAATGTGTTTGTCCAGTGAGTTTCTGTTCCAATGCAGATCTCATTTGTGCTGGGTTGTTTCCTTTATGAAACTTAGGGGGAAATTATTTCTTTCTGGAGTTTTCTTCTTGAATTTTAATTTTATATAATTTTAAAAAGAAACAAAAAATATCCAATATTTCTAAATGAGAAAAATGATTCCTTTTGTCTTGTGTACATAACTAGAGATTGGAGGTAGAGAAATATGCTCTTAAATTCAACAAAATTTCGTTCTCATATGTAATTTTTTTCTGAATTTATTGTTACTGTTTATTTATTCAGTTATCTCTAACTCTGTGATCTGTGGACCATACTCTGCAAGGAATTTTCTTGGCAAAGATATATTGGAGTGGTATGCCATTCCAAGGCAAGTAGGTTATATGACTTGCCAGGGTTTAATAGCTAGTTAGTATATGAAATGTGATTTGAACTCCAGGTCTAATGTTCTCTCTGTCTCATTTGTCTCTTCTGCTTTCTTTTTCTCTCTTCCCCCTTTCCCCCGCCCCAAGACAGGTTAATTGACTTGCTCAAAGTCACACAGCTAGTAGGTCTCAAGTCTCTGAGGCCATGTTTGAACTCAGATCCTCCTAATTCCAGGTGTTCTATCCACTGTATCACCTAATTGACCCTGAATCCACTCTTACTGAGAATCATCAATTCTTTAGGATCAAAAATAGTAGTGAATTATTAGTTTGTACTGAGAGAATCATAGCTCTCAGCATTATATAGGTGATTAAAATGTTTTTCTCTGCCTGGATTAGGAATTTTCTGCAGTATTGTTTTCAGTTTCTTGACCCACAATTTTGGAAGAATATGCAGAAAAGGGAAACTAAGACAGGTGAAGTAGAATATCCTAGAATTTACATCACATAAGGGGTAAATTGAAGAAATTGAGGGGGGATCTGTAGCCTGGAAAAAAATGTAGTAAAGCAATGAGGGTAATGATGAAAATATTATTAGTAATTAGTCATGATATTTAATATTATTGAGATAAACTATTGTTGACATAATTATGAATAATTATCATTATTAATGATTCTTATAACAATGGTAATAGCTAGTATGTAGGGAGCACTTTGGGCAGGTAGGAAGTAGAATGGATAGAGCACCCTAGTCTTTGGTCAGAAAGACTCATTTTTCTGAGTTCAAAATGTGTGTTTCCCTGGGCAAGCCATTTAACCCAATTTGACTTAGTTTTCTGCTATGTAAAGTGAGCTGGAGAAGAAAATGATAAACCACTCAAGTATCCTTGATAAGAAAACCCTAAATGGGGCCATGGAAAGTTGGATATAAGTGACATAACTGAAATGACTGAACAACTACCTTGGTAAAATTTTCTATATTCAAATATAGACATCTCAAATTATTGTCAGACATGATTGAAGAACAAAATATATCACTTTAGGGTTTGGAGAGCATTTCACCTATGCTATCTCCCCTGATCCTTATAAGGGGCCCCATGAGATAGATGCTATTGTTATTCTCATTTTATAGCTAAGGAAACTGAATCAAAGATTAAATAATTTGCCTCATTGTCCAGGTAAAAAGGATTAAGTGGGTATTTGAACTCAGGATTTCCTGATTCCAAGTCTAGTACTCTATTTTCTGTGCTACCTATGTAACCGCCCCACCCCAACCCCTACATAGACATGATAGATGTATTCAAATATTCAAAGGTGTCTTATAAGGTAATTAGGTGAAAATTATTTTAGGACAGAATTAAGAGCAATCAGTAGAAGTTGTTCAGAACCATATTAAAAGCTTGATTTAAGGAGTAACTTCCTAATATAGTCAACCAAGAAATTAATTTTTTGGGGGAAAAATTCATTACCCCTCACTAGATATCTTTAGGGAAAGGCTAGAAGGCCACTAGTTGTGTGAACATTTGTTAAGCTACAGATCAGATTAAATTACTTCTAATTTAATTTCAATTCCTCCCAGTTTTCATTTAAGTAGACCTTTGAATATACTTGAGTATTTGTAAAATAATTAAATGATTCCATATATTTGTCCTTGAAAGAAATGAAATAATACAATATTTTCATAAGATTTTCATTTCTTTTTCTCTTGGAAAATGAAAAATGACATTTTGCTTTGTAATTTATCTAAACTCCAGCCCCCTATTTTGTCTTTTGTTTACATTTGACATAATATGAACTATAGAACAACTGAATATTTTCAGCAGTCTAATAATGAATTGCTTATAACCTATTATTATAGAGTACAATTTAATAAATATCAAATACTGTGTGGTTATTGAGTAAAACCCACATTCTTTTTTATCTCTCAGGAAAGAATGCAAATTTTTTCAGGAAACAATAATGAGAAAGTGACATTTTTCTAGTCATAAGTTGTACCTGGCTAATTGTAGAAACAAGTAGGTCCAGTGATTTGTTGCTTCAGTGTCACTTCTAATTTCTACTGTAGAGAGTAGGAAACAATGGAATAAGAAAATTTTCATTTTATTGTTTTGTTTTCATAAGGACATAATTCACTTTATTTTTTTTATTTATTTATTTTTTTAGTTTTCGCAAGGCAATAGGGTTAAGTGGCTTGCCCAAGGCCACACAGCTAGGTAATTATTAAATGTCTGAGGTAAGATTTGAACTCAAGTACTCCTGACTCCAGGGCTGGTACTCTATCCACTGAGCCACCTAGCCGCCCTATAATTCACTTTAAATTGATTTCATAATTGTTTTATTTTGTTTTTCTCCTTAGCCTTTGGGAAAATGTTAAATTACTTATAAAGAAGGGATTTTAATGAGTACTTTTAGAAGTTATTCTCTTCAGTCTTTCCCTTACTCATTTCTCCTGACTTTATCCTCTTTCCCAACCCCTTCAAAATTTTATAATAAATTTCCAGAGTACATGAAACTCTAGTTCTTAACACTTATACTCAGAAACTATTATGTTGATAATCAAGGCCCTCATAGGATAAGGTATTTGTTTGATGACATAAGTTTCCATCTGAATCCCAATTGTACTGAATTGTTTCTTTAGAAAATAAAAATTTGAAGTAAAGGAAAAAAATAATTTTATATGATTAACTGATACAATTTTGAAGACAAATGAAATGATGACACATCAAAAATATAATGCTTTTGGTACATAATGACCTTCTATTGAATGATGTTGATGAATGGTTAAGCTAATAAAAAGACAATTTTTGTAAGGAAAGTCTCAGGCACTGAGCCTTTATAAGAGTAGCATTAAAAGGTTATAAGCAAATCTCAATAAATGTGAGATATCCCAGCTTCCTCCTATCTTATTTAGATAATCATTTAGTTATTATAGGATGAAATATTGGTATAATTGAAAGAGCAATGGTTCTGGAATCAGGGGACTTGTATTCAAATCCTATCTCAGATACGCAATACCTGTATGTCCTTTGGAAAGTTATGTAATATTCCTTGACCTCAATATCTTTACCTGAAAATGATAGGATTGATCAAGATGGCTTCATGGCTCCTTTCTTACTCTGGATCTATGATCACATAACATTTATAAAATTATTCTTATGGAACTAATTTCCCCCTTCAGTGTTGTATATAGACTTTATATTTAAGTACATTCTATTCTATATTTTTCTGGGGTTTTTTTTTCCTCACAAATTTTCTGGGTATTTGAAGAGGCTTGCTAATATCAGGATTATTTTATGTTAGGTTAAAATTATTTTTATACTGATTTGCATTTTCATAAACAAAGTAGGGCATTAAAAAGAATTGAATAAAATATTGTAATTGATGAACTTTCTCAAAGTATCAAAGTAGGTATCCATTGCTGAGTTTGATAGAAAATTAATCTATTTGACATGACAACTATGTTTTAAAAGATCTAATGATTATCACAGGACTTCATTCCATCACCAGATAATTTATTATCTTCTTGAATATGACCATAGCCAAGATCTTGGTAGAACAACTAATCTAAACCTCTAGTCTACTTTATTAACAAATTATTATTAAATCTAAGGGGAAGATAAAAATTCAAAGATGTTGTAAATAAAATCCTAGGTACTAGAGCACCAGAATAAAAATGAATAGATATTCTCAGATCAACTACTTATGTGGTTACTGTTGATTTTGCAAATGATTTTCCAAGCTTTATTTATGAGCTTTATTTTCACTGTGGTTAAGTAGGGGTATTACCATATTGTTTCCTTTTTGTGTCAGAGATATTATTATTATGAAGTTAAAGAGGTCTGTGTCTAAAAGGTTGTTTGAACTCCCTAGCGGGCACTATGATTATTGGACATATTATTGAGTAGTTAATATATAAAACTGGGGGTGATAATGTGCTCTGTAATATGTGCCGATCTATCTACTATGAATATCACATTACATTAAGACAAAAAAATGATAACAGGGAAGGTACAGATTTATTTTTGATTGGCAGAAAATATAGAGAAAATAAATGACTACCTTAAAGAGCCACTGAATTTCAACTAAACAATTTGCTGACTTGTATCCATTCTTCATTTGTATTACATACTATAATTCTATCCCTCTCTTTTCATTTTATTTTGGTGTGGGTGAGAAAATGAATGATGATCATGAAGAGAAAGAAGAAAGAGTAGGAGTAAGGAGAAAACTATGAGAGAGAGAGAGAGAGAGAGAGGAGAGAGAGAGAGAGAGAGAGAGAGAGAGAAGTAGACAGACTGATGGCACTTACTATGCAATCAGGTGATGTGGTATACACTTCACACTTAACTCATTTGATTCTTGCAGCAACCTTGAGAGACAGGTACTAATATCATTGCCATTTTACATTTGAAGAAACTGAGGAAAGTAAAGGTTAAGAGACTTGCTGAGAATGACACACTAAGTTGCTGAGGCTGTAAATGATTTTTATAAAAATTGGCATTGCAAGCTCTTCCAAATGCTCAAGAAATAAATATTTTCATGCTAAAGTATTACATGTGTTCAAGAGATTAATCTCTTTTTACCTCACATACACATAAATATGTATACATTTAGTAATGTTTCTAATAGTTCTGTGATGATTCCCTGCTGCTCATTCTTTTTTGTAGGGAATTTGAAATTATTCCTTCTATAAAATTTTTTATTTATTTAGAAAGAATTGCATGTGAAACACTTGTCATCTTACTACAACTTCAGTTCAGCTAATTTTACCTAGCAACTCTGTGGTTGATCTACTAAGCAATGGTATTATAAAGACAAAAACAGATTTTCTTGCCTTTAAGTTTTATTTGGGCTAGTGTGTCAGGGGCTATAGCATGTACTCAAGCAAAATAAAAACATAAATTGAGATAGAAATAAATACCCAAAACTATGGAAATGAAGTATAGCTTCTCAGAGAAAGTGATACCTGAACATAACCTTAAATATGAATATAAATAATGCACAACCACCTCATTTGCTTTGAACAACAGTCCTGATCAGGTTAGGTGCTACAGGAGTTATTTTTCCTCTCTTTTTAAATGAGCAAAATCTGAAAAAAGTTCAAAAAGTTTTAAGTAACTTTTCTATAGCCACACTCATTGCTCATATCATGCTTCACAGGATCATGACATCATTGATTTGTATCATCCAAGTCAAAGCTCTCATTTTACAGATGAAGAAACTGAGTTTAAGTGACTTGCCTGAGGGTCAAGCAGATAACATCTGAGGGGGAGATTCAGATAGAGGTTTCCTTCCCTCCAAGCATTTGTCTTATTCAAAGCATCATATTCAAATTCAGTTTTTTCCTTGTTCTAAGTCTGACATTCTAGCTGCCTTTGAAAGAAGGAAGATAAGACTTCACAGAAGCAGAGTTGAGAAAGTACTGCCTTCTTGGGATGGAATTTGGCATCAAACATTTGCTGTTAGAGCATATAGATGAGGGGAAAAATGATGATGTTAAATCTTCATGTCTCAAGGGATTAGAATTATGCCATTCAATATTTTGTCATATCATTGAGAGGGAGTTGCATGTTGTAGGATTTAAAATGAATAGCAGAATAAAGTGAATTGAAATGGACTTAAAAAGATCTAAGAATTCTGAATTTTCAATTCCAGTAGTTTAACCCTTATAAAGATAGCAGAAAAAAAGAAACTAGAATAAACACAATAGGAACAGAAGGGAAAATGCATTTATATAGTGCCTACTTCCTTGAACTTTTTATGAGTATTATCTCCCTAGATCTTCACAAAAAAACCCTGGGAGATAGGAGTTAATTATTATCCCTATTTTACAATTGTGGAAACTAAGTCAAACAGAGGTTAAGAAATAGCTCAAGGTCATATAACTAGTAAGTATGTGAGGCAAGATTTGAACTCAAGATGATGATTCTTCCTCTCTTCCTTTATCTACTGTGCCACTTAGCTGCCGCAATATAAATTAATAATCTAGTCTCCAAAGATAAAAAATCTTAATTTGTCCTTAATCAAAAAATTGTTAAAGGCTTATGCATTAATGAGGCTTTCAGTATTATATTAGCTTATGCACAGTGTCTTATACCTTGTTGTTCCTTAAGAAATATTGGCTGAAGAAATCAAACATTTATTAAATGCCAAAATTGTGATTGGAACAACACTAGATACTAAGGACCCAGAAGTAGGAAGAAAATTGTCCCTGACTTCCAGGAATTTCTATTCTGTTGTGAGAAATGTGTATATACATAAGTATGTACAAAATATAATGCTATTGTGGGGAGGCACTAGCAGCTGAAAGAATCTGAAAAGATACCATGTTGAAACTATTGTTTTGTTAATTCCCTTACTTCAACTTTTCTTGCTTGAATATAATAGAAATGTGCATTAGTTCATATCATTTTCTTTAATGTTGTTGCTACAAGACTTGGCACATAGTAGGTCCTTAGTGTTTATTGATTGATTATTATGACAACATTCAACATTATGAGTTGATAGCTATTCAGTTCCTACACTGTGCATGATATCATATTAAATATTATCCAGAAGAGAAAAATCTTAGAATCATGAAAGCAATATATACCTTGCTTTAGTAGCTAAAAAAATTAATTTCCTTCCTTAATTGATATTTTGAAGGGAATACACATCTTCTTTATAACTTATTTTTCTTATAGCAAGAATCATTGATTCAGTATTCCAAAATCTTTAGATTTTAAATGAAATGGTCACATAGAATGCCCTAATCTCAATCAATGCTTGACTTTTTCAAAAATATTTTACTTTTTTTCTCATTATTTGTAAAATATTTTGGCATTCAGTTTTACAATTTTTGAGTTTTAATTTCTCTTCTATCCTCTTTCCCTATCCCTTTCACATTGTGAAGGCAAGCAATTTGATATAGATTATACATGTATGGTCATGCAAAATATATTTCTATACTAGTTATGTTGTGAAAGAAAAGATATAACAAAAAGAAAAATAAAGTTTTTTTTTTAAATAAATATGTTTCAATCTGCATTCAGAATCCATCAGTTCTCTCTCTGGAGATGGATAGCATTTTTCATCATTGGTACTTTAGATTTGTATTGGATTATTTTCTTGATCAGAGTAGCTAATCTTTTACAGTTGATCATCATCAGCATTGCTATTTTTGTGTATACTGTTCTCCAAGGGTTTCAAGTGTATATTTTTAAATTGGTTTGTTTGAAGGTTAGATGACATTTCCTGATTAAAAAAACATTATTATAAATAGAAGTTGCATTCTGAGTTTGCTCACTAAAGCTTATTTAACCTATATTTCAATATTTCATTAAGATTAATAATGGTAGGAGTGTAGTTACTCCATCACTATTGCAATTAATAACTCCCACACCTTCTCATTCTTCTCAATTCTTGTCTTCCTATAGATGTCTCTCTTCCAATATGTTAAAGGCTTTCTTTTTGTTCTTTTGACATTTTTGTGATACCTGTGCATCTGAAACTTCTACTTTCTGGTTTCATTTCTCATGAAAATGTCAGTATTGATAGGTCCAGTTCCTCAAGTATTATGTCCCTGAATAAAGATTGCACTCAGAGTATGAAGAAGAATGAATCCTCTTTTTATGGAGGGGAAATAGAAGCAACTCCTCTGACATTTCACTTTTCATCCAGCTGTACTTATTATAGATTTCTTTGACCAATGCATAATGTGCCAGGTGTCTTCTCTCTTCTTCAGTCATTTCCCTGCTTTTCAGCTTTCTTTTGTAAGTGGTTTCCCCCCATTAGACTGTAAATTCCTTGAGGGCAGGAACTATTATTCTTTGTGGTATTTGTATTCCCATTGTTTAGCACAGTGCCTGGGACTTACAATCTCTTTAAAAGATGTTTCCTGACTATTGTTGACAGTAATGGAAAATTAGCTCACTTTGGTCAAGTCCAAAAATATGTTCTACCAATTAGTTATGCATATTAGTCCATCATCTTTTTTTTCATGAGGTGGGCAGTGTTCTTCCTTATCAGTCCTTTGTAATCATGGTGATCATGGATAATGTCCACAAATTATTGTCTATATATTAAGGAAGCAGTTAATTCAGCAAATTCATCTTGTCTCTTTTTGGCTAGTGAAATTTGCAATGTTGGTTTCTAATGTCACTGCTGTCTCATCATTTTCAAAGATAATGCTTATTGCATTTGCCGGCAAGTTGATTTTCTGCTTTTCACTTTTCTAAATTTTAAAAAGGAATATTGATCAGAGGCTAGAAGACACCTGCTTTCTGTTAAGCAAACAGAATGAGCCAAATAAATTGGGGATATTTTTCCCACAGTTTGAAGTAATATTCTTTTGTATAATAAAAACATTCAGTGAATTCTTTGAAAATCCCTGATGTGCCAATGTGTTTGGAATTACCCTGATGTCTAGTTCACTCCAGTTAATGTTCTTTCTAATGGGAGCAGGTGGAGAGCTTGGGAAAAGAATAACTTAAATAGCTGTCTTTATTATTGTTGGAGAATAAATTTGCCCTGCCCTGAAAGAAACTTGTCAGCATTAACTAGAGACTTGTTACAGCTCTGTCTCTTAAAGAAAATATTAAGAAATATTTGTTCACTTTAATCTACAGATGTAGTGAATGAATTTTATTTTCAAGAAAACTAAGAACATTATTCTGCAGTCCTAGCTACAATAACATTATGGTCATAAATTTCTTAGTTTTTTTTTTCAACATAACATTTTAATAAAATTGTTAAGTCTCTTTGGTATTCATAAAGTTAGAATTAATTGGATCCTGAAATCAGTTGAAAAATTACCTTTATTATTATTCAGAAAGAAGGAGGTTTTCATCTTTCCCCATCTCCTTCCATTCCATTATAATACTTGAAAAATAGCATTTTCCTTTTTTGTGGAAGAGTTTTACAAAAACTCTTCAAAAAAAAAAAAAAACTGGCCATGCAATTCATTAAGTTTTTTTCATCTAGAGGAGCTACCATAATATCTAGTTATGCTCACAAGTAGATCTTGGGTTTCCAAGCTCTTAAGATTAAGTTTGCATGAGAAATATAAACTGACTCCTTTTTCAAATCAAACCTACATGAAAAACTGAAGGAAAGGATTTTTTTTTTTACTTTTTAAAAGTAATTTACAAAAGCAAAGATTTAGACTATTTCCTTTTTATGACTTCTGTGTAGGTTGGTTCAAATGATATGTGGTTGTTTTAACTAAGATTCCCTATAAGCAGTTATTATTTTTCAAATCTTCCATTTTACTTATATGCTCATTGGGCATGAATAAAAATGAATGCTTTACATTCCAAGTTTTTTTTCACATTTCTCAAGAAGAACTCTATGTAAATTGTGATTCACTATAGGCAGCTGGTATTTCTTCCAGTTTATCTTCCTTCAAGAAGAAAAATCCCTAGGTTTCAAATATGCACATATAGTATTATACATAGAGACATGTATATACATATGTCTCTATGTATATATATATATATATATATATATATATTTGAAAATATATTATGCATATGTAACCGTGTGTGTGTGTGTGTGTGTGTGTGTGTGTGTGTGTGTGTACGATGAAAGTCCTCAAATCTCCCTCCCCATTGTGGAGGCAAAGGAGTAATCTTTATTTTAATAATAATAGCTATAAAAATTATAATAGTAATGGAAAAGTATTATTTCTTTTTTTTAAATTTATACTAGTACCTAGCACAGCACCAATTGATAAATGCTTATTAGTTGATTGAATTATGGCTTAAATTATATTGCATTTTAGACATTCTGAGCAGTTGCTACAGGTATTTTTTATCCTTTTTTTTTTAACTGACCAAGAAGTTAAATTTCAAAAACTTTACATATTTAAGGGACAGGGCTGTGGATTGGAATTCAACAACTGAATTTAATTTTCAATTCTTAACAACTTTATCTATCACATGAAGTGCCTGAACTTGATCTCTAATAGGGTCTAACAGCTCTAAAATTCAGGTGGTTTTTTTATGACTGTGACTAGGAATTAAAATTTTCTTTGCTGAAATGAAAGAAATTGTAGGGAACTCAATTAGATTGAAGAGAATTATAATTGCTATCTAAATGAAATGATGTCATTTATATAGATGTGATGCCAAAATGTTAGAGAGGAATGCATCCCTCCTCTCAATACAACATTTATGCATTTATGCACTCACTGGTTCCAAGAAGGCACTTTTGCAAAAGTCAGGGACTTTGTCAATTGAATCATTACTTGGCAATGAGGGACTGTGTCTTTCACTTAGTATTATATGCCTACCAGATATATAGCATATTTTTGTTGCATTTGTTGTTTAGTTTCAAGATCTCAAATCTTTCAACACTTCATTCATTCTCTTATAATCTTTTTGTCTTTTTATCCTGTATCCTTACATCTTTTTTAACCATTTAGCAATATTTTCTATCTTGTCTGCTTTATATCTTCTGATCTACCATTACTTTTCACCATTTAATAATCTATTATTTTATATATTCTCTCTTCCTGTTTTTTAATGCATAATGTTGTGGGTTTCTTCTTTCTCCAAGTTTCTGATTTTTCTTTCATTGATTAGGGCACAGATTCTGAAGCTATGGCCATGGGTTCAATCCTCTTATGTTCTAGTTATCTTTGCTCTGGTATTGGACAACAGCAAGTCCCCAGGTGTCTGTGTTATACTCATAAGAATGTTGAAAGGAAGACTAGATGAGAGAAGATGGCTAGGTAAATTTAGATCCTTGACTACTACTACTGTGACAAATAATTTTGGATATATATGCATTAGGTACCATATATCATCTAATATCATGGAAAGAATCAAGACTTGCATTTGCTAGTTGGGTAGAACTTTCAAGGAAGGACAAAATAATTTCTAAGGTTTTAAAATTCTAACTTATCCATATTTCTCTTTGTGTATATGTTGGGATGAGCCTACAAAAATTGATTTCAGTACAAACTGTCATTACCTAGACCAAAATTTTTTGTACATTTGGTTACTCTCTTCCTATTGAATACTATCCATTGTTGTTACTTTCCTCTCCCTGTCTTCAGTAGACATTATCTCTCATATGATAAATATCTTTCCCCTCATAGTATCAGTATCTTCCTACCTAGAAACTCTTTCTTTAGTTTAAAAACTTTTTTAGTATAGAAACATCACTTGTTTCCTGTGAATATGTCTGTTCTTGTCAAGCAAATGTTTACCAAAAGTGGATTTAAAAATTGATGCATGCATTTATTGGCTCCCAGTTTTTATTTTTGGAATAGAAGAATTGTAGCTATGAGTTTATCTTTATACATTGCAGGGTTTGTATCTGATTCTCACAAAGAATCTTTTCAATGAATCAAGGAACATTTACTACAAAAAGTGAGATTAGGGAATGATTGTTAAAGAAGCATATTTATAGGAATAACCAACTTAAATATGGTGGTCCTTAAAAATTTATTAGTGTAAAGGGAACCCAAATTCAACAAGTTTGAGAATAACTGTTCTATTAAAAGGAACTTAAATTTGTCAGGAAGAAATGGGTTTAATATTTTCTTCATAAGTATAAGTGAATTGTACACAAATCAATCTGTCTCTGTCAGTTTTCTAAAACTTTATTGGTGGGTAGAGTTTCCACACGAGAAGTTCCCATACTTTGATGAAATATCATGTCTGGAGCACAGGCATGTTATTCTCTGGGCTTGTCTTTTTGTTTCAAGTGTGTCTCTTGTAACTAATATATTATTGGATTCTAGTTTCTAATTCATTCTGCTGTCTACTTCTGCTTTATGATTGAATTCATCACATTCACATTTAAAGTTATGATTCCTTTTTACATTGTCCCTCATCAAAAATTGATTTTATTTGCAACCACTGTCTCCCTTAATCCATGCTCTCTTTAATCATCCCCCTCTTCCATTATCCCCCTTCTTTCCTATTGCTTATCCCCCTTTTCTTTCCTATTGAGTAGGTTATATTTCTATACACAATTGAATGTGTTCCCTTTTGGACCAATTCTGATGAGAGTAAAGTTCGAGCACTCCACCCACATTTTCCCCTACATTATTAAAGCTCTTCCTCATACACTTCTTTTATGTGAGAAAAACTTCCCTGTTCTACCTTTCCCTTTGCTTTTTGAGATCATTCTAATATAATTGACTCAAACTCGCATCCTCTTTCTATGTAAACTCTTCTTAACTGCTCTTATAATGATAATATACTTAAGAGATATATGTATCATCTTTCCATAAAGGAATATAAATAGTTTAAATTTACTGATTCTCCTATAATTACTTTTTCATGTGGAAATTTTGTGTCAGATTTTCTATTCAGTTCTGATCTTTTCTTCAGGAATGCTTGAATCCTTTATTTTATAAACTATCCTTCTCTTCTGTCCCCAAGGGAATACTCTGTTTTGCTGGGGAAAGGATCTATAAAGTTTACTTTTTTATTTAGTATTTTATCTTCTCTAGTTACATGTAAAAACAATTATAACATTTGTTTTTAAAACTTTGAGTTCCAAATTCTCTTTCTCCTTCCTCACCCCATTCATTGAGAAAGCAAACAATTCAATATAGCTTATACATGTGTAGTCAATCAAAACATAGCCATAATAGTCATATTGTAAAAGAAAACATTGACAGAAATGAAAAAATATAGTAAGAAAAATATATTTCAGGATGTATTCACATCATCAGTTTTTTCCCTCTCAGGATGGATAGCATCTTTCATCATAAACCCTTCTCAGTTGTCTTGGATCATCGCATTGCTGAGAAAAGATAAATCATTCATAACTGATTAGCTTACAATATTGCTGTTACTTTATACACAGTGCATTTCACCAACCTAAGTTCACGTAAGTTATATAAGCATCCTGCTCATCATTTCCAATAGCAGAATAGCATTCCCTCATATCACACAGCACAATTTGTTCAGTCATTTGGGACAATAATTCTTAGTTGTAATGCTAGCTCCTTCCTTAACCCCTCAGATGCTTTAACATGGTTGTTACTAGATCTTATAGGATCCTAACTGGTTCTAAGATAATTGAATTGTTTTACTGTTTGAAATATTTTCTTTTTTCACCTAGGAGCTCTAAAGTTTGACTCTAATGTTCTTGGTAGTTTTAATTTTGTGCTCTCTGTTAAGAGGTGATCAATTTCTGTTTTTCCCTTTAGATCAAAGAAATCAGGGATGATTTCCTAAATAATTTCTAGATATAACAATAATTTGTAAATTATTTCTCCTTGATATATTTTCCAGGTAATTTGCTTTTCCAATGAAATATTGCACATTTTTCTTTATTTGTTGACTTTGCTTTGTTGTTCCTTAATGCCTTGTGGAATTATTAGCTTCCACAAACCCAGTTTTAATTTTTAAGGAATTAATTTCTATAGTGAGCTTTTGACTTCCTTGTACATTTACAATTCTACCAATTCTACTTTTTTTATTTGAATTTTTATACCTTTTCCATTTAATTAGTTCTGCTTTTAAATAAATTATTTTCTTCAGTGGATTTCTATCCTTCTTTTACCATTTGGCCAATTCTATTTTTTTTAGATTTTTGCAAGGCAATGGGGTTAAGTGACTTGCCCAAGGCCACACAACTAGGTAATTATTAAATGTCTGAGGCCAGATTTGAACTCAGGTACCCCTGACTCCAGGGCCATTGCTCTATCCACTGCACCACCTAGCTACCCCCCCATTCTATTTTTTAAAGATATTACTTAGTTCAGTGTTTTTTTCTGACTCTTTCACCAGATTGTTAATTTTTTTCATTATTTTCTTGCATTACTCCTGTTCTTTTCCCAATTCTTACTTGACCATTCTTATCTCTTTAACTCAGGAATTTTTGTTGGGTTTAGGTACAAATAGTATTTTTCTTTCAGGCTTTTTGGCAATTGTTATATTGTTTTCTTTTTCTTAATTTATTTCTTGGTCTTATAATAGCTTGTTATTATAAATTTTTGTTATTATTTGAACATTTTTCCAGTCTTGACTTTGAATTTTATGTTAAAATTGAGCTTTTCTTACTTTGAGATACAGAGGTACTGTCTTACACTTTAGGAATTTTTTTATACTCTTGTTTTCAAATATAGTTCTCAGTGTTTGCAAATTTGATGTATTTCCAAAGTAGTATGATCCTGGTAATGGAATAGTCACTGCAACTTCATCTGAGCTCTGGTGTTTTTATCAAGAATGTCCTAGTCCTAGTCCTTGTCCTTTGTAGCCAGTAGTGCTCTTCTTTGCTTTGGGACTGTGACCAGGTCCCCTTCTCCCTCATAAGTAATCACCAATGTTTCTTTCTTCCCTGGACCTGTGATCCAGAACTTTATATAGACAATAGCATTGCCAATGAGGATCAGCTATGCCCAGTGCCATCAAATCTTATAATCTCTTTCTGACCTGTTGTCTGACCCCCTCCCCCTTCAAACATCTATGTGCTGAGAGCCCCAGTGTGTGAATTATGGTCAAGTCTCTACCATGGTGTCATACACTTCTCCTCCAGACCTCTTATATTTTTCTTAGACTAGAAAACTGGCACACCTTGACTTTTACTACTCCAAATTTTATTTCAGTCATTGTTTAAAGTTCTTTGGATGGGAATATTGGGAGAGTTCAGTCTAGTGGCTGCTCTAATCTACCGTCTTGACTCTGCATCCCTCTCTCTCACTTTTTCTCCCCCCTGCTTCTTTCTTTCAGTCACTCTTCATTGCTTTAGTTTAGACATGGGAAAGATCCAATGGTAAATTATAAATAATTCCCTTTAAAGAGTTTATGATTTAGAAGATTATTTGATAAGTAGGAAAGAATGGGAAAGTTTGTTGAGGAAATAGGAAGAGCTAGATATTAGGATTTGCCAGACAGAAAGATTGAGATCTGATATATTAAGAAGCTATATGGAAGTTCAGTTGGAACAGTGAAAGATTAGAATCATCAAAAAGCACCAGAAGTCAATATGTACCCTGAGAGAGTATTATGATTACACCTGGTCTTTATTTCAATTTCTATAGCCATTATGGAGTCACAATACATAGGACAGGGTGAATTTAAAGTAAAGGATAAAGAGGACAAAGAATATAAAAAAAATCCAAAATTTTAAATCTAGATTATTGATAGTGGTAAAAAGGAACCTAGGGAGGGTTGATTGGGAAACAAAGATGAGAACAGTAGTCTTACAATCAATATCTTTGGAGCTATATCCAAGAGTTCTGCTCAGTGATTTTGGTATTATAGAAATATAACTGACAATTATATAGCACAACTGCCTCATGGAGTGATTCTTCTTCTCATTTTGCTGATATGCCTTTATTATTGTATTTTAAAGATTAAAAAAATGAGACCAAAGATGTCATTTCTTGAGATTATATAAACAGTATGTTGTCAGCAATGGGATTTTATACCAAGTTTTCCCAACTCTATTTCAACATTGACTATTAATGATATACAAACTACATGGGGCAGGTTCAAAGGGGAAATACCTGATATTAAATTAGTATTAGTATTAGAACTGGGCAAGCATTTGGATTAAAGATCCAAGATATTTATGATATATTTGAAATGGTTTGCATATACTGAAGTGAATATTTATTTCCTGTCCTTTAAAGACATCCATTTCAATGCAATCACATTACTCTCAATGTTTTAGTGAATCTATAAAGGATCTCACCATCCTTACATTTTTTAAAAGTGTCATTTCTTTGTTCTGTTAGTTTCTTGCAGTTATTTATGGATGAGGGGTGGTCAGGGGCATGCATACTAGGTGTATGTACTCAACCCTTGGCAGTCAGAGGTGAGGCTCAGCTCTGCCCCACTTGCCACCCCCTCTCCCTACATCCTGGTTTCCTGCTACCCTTTTACCCTGTTTTCTTATTGGGACTTGAATTAGCTTAACCTATCCCCGGCTTCCACTCCTACTTTCCTAATTCACAATCATACTTGAATCATTGTGCTAAGAACTAAAATCCAAATAGAATAGTAAGAAAGTCCCTGCTTATCATTATAGGCTCTCATATTGTTTCTAGAAAGTAAAGCATTGCACTTGTACTAATGTTTCCATGTTTTATATGCTCAACACTGAGGGCACAAATTGTATCTGCCTAATTTCTTGGTATGTTGCCTGCTAATACTTATTATTCTTGGAAGAGACTGAACCATATTATGCATTCCAGAAAGTTTACTTGTAGGAAAACTAAGGTTATACAATCATTCCTTTTCACCCAAAATGGAATTTTCTTTTTTTTTTGACCCTTATGACATCTATATTGACAAAAATAATCCAGCAAATAATATTCACAGATGACAGACATCTATATTGACAAAAATAATCCAGCAAATAATATTCACAGATGACAGTCATGTTACTAACCTTTCTGTGAGTGCTATCAGAAATAATTGGAGGGAAATCCTCAATCCACTAGATCTTGGGTCTTAGGGTTGATTGTGTCCTCTTTGCTCTTGTGACCCAAAGTTTGATGTGATATGTAACGATTCCTTGCTCTTTCCATATTTGGGCTATGTCCTGAGTAGTTAATATAGCATCATAGGGAGAAGATTCTTCTTTGTCAGTCTGGACCATCATCCCGCCAGTTACTCCACAGATAGTTTCTTGGCCAGAGAAATCAGTCACCTGGAAAAAGGTACTGAAGGAAGCAAAAAATATGGCAGATACCAGATTCATTTTCTCCCTTTGCAGCCTGAGGTCTAAGGCTGATGAGGTCAGCTCTTCCTTCTTTTCTTTACCCTTGGGAGGTACCATTTCTGCTCTGATTGGGCTACCAACACCAGAACGTCCAAGCAGAATTTTCTATACAAAATACATTGTTAATAGTTAAAATTTGCTTTGTCTGTTGTGTTTATGAGAGATTCCTCAATGACAATAACTATGATATAATTTTATATATATATATATGTATATGCATATTCATAATGGAAATTTCCTCTTAAAGATATTATTGCTATTTAGCAATTTAAAGATATCTTATAATTATTATTTATTAATTTATTTTTATCTTTTTCCCAAAAAGCAAAAATCTCTAAACATTTATCTACTGTATTTAAGTGCTTTACAAAATTTTGAAAATTGTCACTGATGACAAGGGGATTCTAAAACACAGTTTTTCATGGTTCACTATGATGTTTGATGGAGAATTAGCAAATTTTTTAGCATTGAATTAAAAAAGAATCTATAATATAAAGCACAAAAGGCACTGAATAAGAACAAAAAAACCTTTAAAAGTTGTTCTAGGTGGTTGATCAAAAAGATAATATAGATTCTGAAAGATAGCTGATATGACTAAGAATTAAGTCTGATTTGCTTTCTTTCTGAGCACATTGAATATAATAAAGCTAAATTATGGTTCATGTTGATTTGAGACTGATTTTACAGTGTATAAGCTCACTTAGTAAGTCTGCCACGGACCATGATCTGACCTTAAGCTCTGCAGCTTAGATTAGCTTTAAGGATCTTGCAGTGCTACCTTACCAGGTGATAGGTTTAATTACTACAGCTTACTGTAGTAAGCCTTTGCATTTATTACCTTATATGCATATGTGTGTCTATGCATTTATAAATGTGCTATATATATGTACACATATATAAATACAGATGTGTACACATACATATATACATGCATATAATTTCTATTCAAAGGAATCTGTGATTGAATCAGAAGACCCTTAATGCCAATGATTCAGTTTTGAAGTTTGGTAGGCATCATAAGAGCAAGAATCAATTATTTAAACAAAAGTAAAATCTCAGGGTAAAAAGAAAGACACTGATATTAAGAAGTATTTTCCCTTAACCCAAAGAAAATTCCAACTAAAAAAAGAATGAGGAAATAAATCATGTTATGTTAGGATATACTTACATACTAAATATATCAAGTCATAGCTGTACCCATACCATGACTAATAAAGAAAACAAATCATGCCTAATAATAATTACAAAAATAATTTCCCACGGTTTCTGTCTGCCTAGTTTTTAATCAAGTTTGCCATATCTACATGTATAATCTTAAATATATACCAATGTAAGTGAAAATATGCAAAAAAGCTAGTACTTTTTTAAAAAATAAGTTCCCATTAAGTTTTCATCTCTTGCTCTTAAGGGGAAATTTTACTAGTGTTGAATACTGCAGATGTTACTCCCAGATATATCTGATTTGGCTGTACTCTTCTGAATTTGCCTTTAGAATACATAATAAAAATGTTGCTTCTGAGGCATAGAAAGTAAAACAATAGTTTTATAACTTCAAATGATGTGTGTATGTGTATATTTTGTACCAATAAATTTTTTCCCTTTCCCAAAAATATTTCACACTGAATTGAGGCCTTCCCCTTTCAAAGACTTTTATATGCTTCCCTAGCTACTCAAACCAGTGACAGTTTTCTTCATGAGCTTTGCTAAATGTTAAGATCTCCCTTAATTTTTTTAATTAACATATTTTTTCCTGTTACTTATGGCATTTGTATATATACTTTAGTGTAAATAGTTAATAACAAACTTTGGGTCATTAGTATAGTGAACATAATATGTCTCTGTGATAGCCTATGATTAGATGTTCTGTAACACTAGTATCATTTATGGTAGCCATAGGAATGTCTCATGAGAATTTTCATGAAGAAAAAATCCAAATTTGAAGATGTTTTACAAACATTTTGCAAAATATTTGGGATTGATATATTTTACAGTTGTTATTGTTGATTCATTTTTCACTCATGTCTGACTCTTTATGACCTCATTTGATTTTCTTTTTTCCTTGGCAAAGATACTGGAGTGGTTCATCATTTCCTTCTCCAGGTCATTTTTATAGATGAAAAAATTGAGGCAAACAAGTTTAAATGACTTGCTGTTATCATGAAATAATACTTTAACTCATGAAGATGAGTCTTCCTTATTCCAAGCCCTATATTTTATACATTGTGTCACTTAGGTATCCCTCCTTTATTTTTGTATTTCATTATGATTATATTTTATTTGATATGTATTTTAGGTCTGTCTTCCAGGAATGGTACTGAGAACCCTAAATTGTTCAAATGGAGATTATATTCAGAGTAATTTATCACTGGAAGAATTCATTGATTTCCTTGTTCATTCATTTTTCCTTAATGATTAACATATTAAAAATATAATTTGTAAATATTTGGATCACTAATGTTTACTAGGTAGGTGATATTGAGCATGTCATTTCCTCTCCTTAAATCTTATATTCCTTGTCTGTAAAATAGTAATAATAATAATAATAATGCTGCATTATCTGCCAAATAACATTTTTATAAAGGTAAAATCAAATAATGAATGCATTTTATTAATTAGAATTGCCTATTATAGTTGCCTTCATCATCTCTCTTCTTTCTTGAAGTAAGGAGGAAGAAAATATCATTTCTGGTATATCAGAAGGACTTAACTCTTTTAACTAGCAAAATTTTTACCCTCACAATTCAAAGTTCACATTGCTAGTTATCATTGTTGTGACTACATTTTTGTCTGGGTTTGGTCATAGATCATAAACTGGTCATCTTTTTAATCCCTTGCTCTTTTCCACCCATTTCTGCTTTCTAGTTCTTAATAATAATAATAATAATAATAATAATAATAATAATAGTCAAAGCAACTTTGCCATCATTACTAAAAATGATGTGCCAATCTGAAAGAGAGATTAATGTATAAGTTAGGAATAGTAATGAAATGATAAATAAGATGGAACTCTATATAGTGAACAAGGCACAAGAGAGAAAACTATAGAGATGGAAGGACTACTAAATACAACAGTCCGAGGAAATTTTAATTAGGCATGTTTCTAGAATTGTTTTAGTGGAATAGAGAATAGTAGCAAATCCTTTCAATATTGTAAATAAAAAAATTCACTTCATTAGTAGACATTATTGAATAATTCATTGAAAATATTATAAAGTTTGGAATTTTATTATAGAATAACATAATAAATTGGTAAATTCATCTTTTTGTGGAAATCCATAGATTTCATGAGGATTTTGAAGAATGAGATTTTATCATTAGATTAAAAAAGTATTAATGTATAAATATTAAATAAGAAAACCTGTAGCTAGACTCAAGTAAACAATTCTCCAGCTGCTGTTTTACTTTTTCTGAATAGCTCAGCCATCAGCTTTTTCTTCAGTCTTATGTATGTATGTTCTTTCTGCTATCTAATATCATCTGTTGAAAAATTCAGATAACTTCTTTATCATTTTAGTTTGTGTGCCCATGCTATCCTTCAAAGGAAGTAGAAAAGAACAGAGAAGTATAGCTTGTATTAAAAAAAATATTAAATAATGTGTTCTGAAAAAGACATTTTTTGCCAGTGTTGTTATATGCCCATATAATATAGTATGATTTGCTTTAATAAATATTATGAAGTAAAGAAATATATTTAACATGATTATACATGTATAACATATCAGATTACTTACTGTCATGGGGACAGGGGAGCTAAGGAAAGAAGGCAGAGAAATGTGGAATGCAAAATTTTAGAGAAAATAAATGTTGAAACTATCATTACATGTAATAATAAATATTAATAATAAATTAATATTGGAAAAAATAAATATTATATGGTTAAAAGATCATAGATTTAAAACTGTAAAGAAGCCTTAAGAGGTCATTAAGTTTAGTCCTCTCATATACTAAGAAAAAACATTTTTATACCACTTACTCCAGAAATTTGCCTGAATTTCCCAGGCCATGAAGAATGTATCCATGTAACAAAATAAAGTGAAAAAAGTGAGACCTTGCTTCTTCACCACCAGTACCCTCCCCTTCAAAAAATATATAGTCATTAAAGCTCCCCAGTTCATTTTGGTAAGCATAGTATCATAATCCCTTTTGCTTTCAGATCATCTCAACATTCATATTTATTGAGGAAAAATCTCAAAACAAGTTCAACTCTAATACTTATAACCACAGGCATTCTGACATGAGTTTGTACAATCTATCTAGATTCTCCCTCCCACCCCATTTATGAGTTATAAGCATTTTGGTAATATATTATTTGGTAACATATATTTTTTCTAATGCCACCATTAGAAAATAAACTTTAAGGTTAGAAATCAGAAATGTCTTCTGAATTAAATTGTGCTAATAGAGTACTTCACATGTAATGGGCATTTTCTTTTGATTGCATGTCTGGCATAGGGTCCTGAAATTCTGAGATCACGTAACAAATAGGAACAACTAGAAGTCAGAATTTTTTAGACCCAGATCATCCAGATTACTTGAAATGGTATTCTAATGTGAGACATGGTCCTAGGACTTAAGATTTTAATCAATATTCAAATACTCTAGGGATTTTTTTTTTATTTCTCTCTGGTGATACTAGATTTGTACAGTGATAATATTCTCAGAACTCTCTCTAAATGAGTTTTATTGTAGCAATTGTACAATGAAGAATTCTTTTAGAAAAAGAAAACATTTGTGGTAGAGAAAATGAAACAATTGTAATTGTAGAAACAAAATATAAAACAATATTTTTCTATCAATTTTTTATGAATGAGCAATATACTTGATTTAATTTAGTGAGCTTCAGAAGTCTCACTAAATATTTTTCCTCTAACAAAATCAGAAGTACTAGCTGCAATAAAATGCCCATCTTTTCCTAAGAAGATTGAGCTTATTTTAAATGCAATCTATCTTTTCCTCATTGCCATTCCTGTTTGAAACATCTTTAGTCTTTTCTCAATTAATATGCTACTACTGAATTTAAGAAATGAAAACTGAAAGAAGCAAAGTTTGGAGTAAGGAAAGTAGGTAAAAGATTATAAATCAAATCCAATAAGAATGTGAATCATACCAACCCCAGTCTCAAAGAAGAAATACTAAAAAATCATTTTGGACAGCCCCTATCCTGTAAAGTAGAAGGAAGGAGAAGATGAAATAGGACAATGACAAGATGGATAGATGTCACTGATACAGATTTAAGTGACTGAAAGTGGATGCAGATTTGACTCTTGAGAGAATAGCATAATCAAGAGAGAAAAGACTCACAGTCAGTCACCCTGCTCACAGTATGTGTTTGGTAGAAGTGCACTTATAATGACAAAACAAACCTTAATTTGGCATCTTCAAACACCTACTCATTTGCTCCTTGTAGTTAAAAGAAAACCTGTGGAAGTGCTTATTTTAAGAAGTCTGGATCTTTATACAATTTTATGTCCATATGAATCAGCTTTGAGGATACCACATCACTTTGCATCAGAAACTAAGATTGTAAGAAGTTATTTTCCATGCATTTAATGGAAAATATGACTATTGACAGGAAGACATTTCAATTCCATTCCACAAATGATTGATTAAGAGCCTGCTATGTGTAAACCATGATATTACGAGTTGAGATTAACAAAGTGCCTTCCTCAGAGTTAGCCTTGAGGGATAAGTAATAAATCAGCTTTCACTTCCATTTTGCAGAGAGAATTCCGTTCAGATATATTAAATCTCTTGTTCACAATTCCACAGCTAATAAGTAGAGGAGTCAAACCCAAGTCTTCTCATTCTGTCTTATATGGCACACTACCATGCTACTGTGAGGATTGGTATTAATAAGGGAAGTAATATATTAGATGAGAAATGACAATACAAAATGATTCAGATAATGAATTTTTAATTTTTAATTGTAATTCTGTTATTCTGTAATTTTGTGACAACATGAGAGAAGGATATATCTTTATAATTTAGAAAGTGCCACTCCTTTGGATTCACCATGTTGCCCAAATGCCAAACATACATTGACCTAAAAAACTATCAAGAAGTAACACAAGATGAGTGCTTATATAGTCTTCAGAGAAGTGGACACTCTCGAGGTATATATGAAGAACTTTTGTATTTATTGTAAGACATAGAAGATGCTTACAGGGCTACCCAACACAGCATGCCCTCTTGGTCACAGCAGAATCATAGTAACAGAAAGGAAACCTGATATGTACAAATCTAGAGACATCTCCATCCCAGATGTTCAAACTGACATTTTATACCCAATTCGTGGAAAAGTTTCCTGAGCTCACATAGAACAGAACAGCTACATTCAAATACATTGTATCTTGACCACAAAATCATGATATTGATTTTCTTTGAGTATGAAGGACAAACAGCATCATACACGGAAAGCATTCTTTATTTTATTAATTAAAGAATATATTGGGTAAAAATTTAAATGCAAAATTGAATTTAAATTAATCATCAAGTGAGAAATTGTTCCAAATTCTTCCAAATCAAAATGAACAACAAAAAAAATCCAAATACAAATGTATTTGTTATTATTTTACTCTTGAGTCTTTCTTACATAACCCATTTCTCCCCCTCTACCCCTATCTGAAAGAAATGCACATTGTTAAACTCTTTGATCAAAATAATTCATCTCTCTCTCTCAGCTTCAGATATTTTATCTGGCTGTCTTCAGTGCCTGGAATTTTCTCTTTCCTCATTTCTTCCAACTGGCTTCCCTGGTTTTCTTTCTTCAAGTCTTAGCTAGAATTTCACCTTCTACAGAAAAAAAAAAAACTTTTAACACTACCTTTTCTCTAGTACCTTTCCACTTTCAATTATTTCTTCCTTAACCAGTATAACTTGTAGCTAGTTTGTACAAATATGTTGACCTCCTTTAGACTGTAAAGTTCTTGAGGGGAGGAACTGTTTTCTCTTTTTGTATTCTCAGTCCTTCTCTTTCATTTAGCATAATTCCTGTATGCTTTTTTGATTGGTTGAATCATTGCAAATGAAAAATAAGTCCTATAAATGTGAAAGTAAATGATATTCTATAACTTGCAGAATTGAAATCTGGATCAGGTATGAGCAAGAAATTCAATTCTCTCTAAAATGCAATTTACAGATTGTTTCTACTTTCATGTAACCCAGGTTAAGAAATGTTAAAAATGAACAAGGACTTGATGAAGACCTTGCATGTAGAATTAACTGAGGTGGGAAGGCAGAACCTATTAATCAAGGAAAATTCTATGCAGAAAATGAGTTCTATAGAAAGTCAATTTTAAAGATTAGAAGAAGAGTTTCTCATCAGAAAAGATGATGATTTTCCCCTCCCCTTCCAATGTTGTTTGATGATATAATCTAAATAAACACTTTGTTTTGTGGAATATAAGTGATGCTATTGGGCAATTTGCTTATCTTAAATTATGATGAAGGGATGTGTGCCATGTAATGATGAATTTAATTTATTTAAATTCATTTGGGTTAGGGAAAAACAGATTCAGCTAGATGCTTCAATGTTTTCTCCATTGTATGTGTGCTCTAAAATTTCAGATGCCATGCAACTAGAATGTTTTAATTCTAATGAAACTATATATGTTTGTAAGATCAGGAATTCAGAATGTTTAAAAAAGTTAAAGCTATAAGAAAATGAATTTAAAGCTGAAAGAGAATTTAGGGACCTCAAATTTTTCAGTATGTTAAGAGGATGTCTATCCCAAGCATGTGATTAATTCAACCAGTGAAATGCACAAATGAGAACAATTTGTTCCAATGTCCAAGAAGGCAACTGAAGCAGGTAATATGGACTGCTTATTGCTTGATCAGACATTGAAGATGCCAAGGGCATGAACTGCATGCACCCAATCATCTTGACTTTTGTCTTGTCACTGGATCATGATATGCTATAAGAGAAAGTCCAGTTAATAACTGTGAAACTTAAATCAAATTTACTTACTAGTCAAGACATCATCCTGTGATATCATTGCTATTTTTTGAAACTGAAGGATAAAGAATAAAACAAATATTTAAGGCATTACTTTGGAACTGGAGATTCAAGTTAAGAAAAGGCATTATTGCACCTTCCATCAAGGAGTTTGTGGTAGTGGAATATATGGTTTGTTTGCAAAATTGAAAAAAGAGAAACTGAAAAAAAAAGGAGAAGAGATAAATTCAGCCAAAACCCTGCAAGAAAGTGTGAGGAGGAGGAGGAGGAGTTCACTTTGAGATGGAGAAAATTGGAAAGGCTTTAACCTGGTGGGTATCAAGGAACAAACTATTACAGGTAGGTGTGGTAGTGATCGTGTGCATATAAGTGTACATGACTAGATCAGAAGGAACACTTAATAGTTCTGTTTTCCTGGAATGTAGAATGTCAGTGTGGGTGAAGGATAATATGTGAAATACAGATAAAATGGTAGTTTAGGCAAATTGTAAAAGGTCTCAAATGGCCCCTTACAGGAATTCAGAACCTAATGAAGGCTTTTGAGGAAATAAATGATAAGATTACTAAAGATTTCAATTTTTTTTACTCAAATAGCAATTTATTAGAATATTTTTATAATGTAATTCTAATGATGTTAGATAAAATGGAGGATGTTCATCAAAGACTATGAATTCTTATATCATATTTATTTATATACATACACACATATGTATGTGTGTACTTTAGGATGCAATGTACTTTAGTGTGTATTGTGGTTGAGATCACAAAAAGGAGTGTGTGTTAGCATTTTATTGTGACATTTAAACATGTGCTCCTTTTGACTATAGCTCTAGAGTGAGTCTGCTGCTTAAGTGAGACTGGCAGTGCTAATGTCCTCAATGACTCCCCTGCTAAAAGATGTTTTAATTTACTACATAGCAGGAACTAGCAGTAAATAAAGGGAAAGTGGAGGTTCCCTATATTTTGCAAAGACAAAATGAGCTAGAAAATTAAAGATATTTATCTCTATTATTCTCCCTCTAAATTTTGTGTTAACTAATTTGTAGCCCAAAGAGAGTAAAAAAGTACTATTCAACTTGATAGTAATAATGTTTAATAAAAAGGAACCCACATTGAGACTTTTTAGTATGAAAAATGTTGCTTAGGGTTATGATTTATTCTTATTGAATTTAAGATATGTTTTATCACATCTTCTTCCATCTGCTTTTAAAGCTATACCAAGAACCACTAACAAGAATGAGAGTTTTCATTATTCTGTGACAACTAACTTTTTTAAGAGAAAATAATTACAATTATTAATTTTTGAAGAATAAGAATATTTGCATTTTAATAAGGTTATAATCTATTAATCTTATTTTTATATGTGCTGTGTTTAGGTCTAAGCCCCTTGTTAGAGATAGTGCTGATTTGGGACTTTGTATTCTATTACCTAACACTTTAAGTTACTTTATATGAGTATGCATGGATAGATATCTATGTATGGTACGTAAAAGATATTTTTAAATTGAATTCTATGTGAAATGAAAAGATATAATATAGTTATCTCAAATATTTTCCACAGAAAGGAAAGAGATAATATAGTTATCCAAATATCTGATCCAGATGAGTATATTAAAGTTTCCCTTCTGGCCAAATTTCTGTAAAATAAGTCTTTCTTTTTGGTGGGTTCCATTATCAGGTTGATGATATAATATATAGCATAGAAATAAGAGTTGAAATCCTGGGAACTGATAAGATCACTAATGTATTCTTACAGAAAACAATTTTAGGAGAGCAATATTAAATGGGAAGAGAATCATCATTTCAGTGATAATATTACAGAACCTTTACTTAGAATTCTAATATCCTGGAATATATTGACTGAGCCAATGGAGAGCTGAGGGTGTTTGGCAAGAGGACTTGAAGTAGACTGAATATAGAGGCCATGGGGAAGACAACTAGGAGGCCACTATAGTTAAAGAGTCAAGAACTGAAGTTACTACTCAGTAAGGTATTTATACATAATTAACAAACAGCATCTAGAAACTATAGTATGATCTTTAAAGGAGGAGGGTGGCAGAGAAAGGATCTTAAACTGGAAATAAGAAGCAAAGGCTAAGCCCTTTACTCTTCTTGACCTGTTTTGTAAGGGTGTATGAAAGGAGAATTCATTCTTGGTACCAAGAAATATTGTTTTTCAAAAGCAAGCTTAAACTTCATAGAGAACAATTCAATTATTAAGCACTTACTGTGTGCCAAATATTATTTCAAGAAAAGTAAATACAAAGAATGTGAACACATAAATTAATAATTGTGATTATTTTCTCTAAAAAAATTAATTGTCAAAGTGGAACTTGCCTTCATGGATCACATATTTAAATGGAAGAGACATGTAAATACTTTTGTATACACAAGAAATTTATGAAACAAATGGAATGGAATGTCAAGAGAGAATTTAGCATCTGGAAGAACTGAAAAAAAAAATTTGAAACAGATGGAATTTGATTTAAGTCTTGATAGAAAAGAAGAAAGCCAAGAAGTAAAGGTATGGGGTGAGAACATCTCTGGCATGCAGGTGATAGGAGATAGTGTGTGAGGAAAAACAGCAGGCTAATGTAATTGAACCTATGGAGGGAAGAAAAAATAAAAAGACTAGAAAGATGGAAAGGTTATAAAGAACTTTAAATGCTCGTAAGTTGACTATGATTGTAGGAAGCCACTAGAACTTATTGCAAGTGTGGAAATTGCTTTTAGAAAAATTACTTTTGCAACTAAATAGTTAATGGTTTGGAATAAGATGAGACATGGTAGGGAGAATAATTAGAAGGATATTATAATAGTTCAGGTGAGAGTTAAAGAGAACCTGAAAGAGAGCAGTGACTGTGTCATTGGAGAAAAGGAGGGTACAGGAGAGAGTTGTTGTGAAAGTAGTAACAGTAAAATTTGACAAAAGGTTAGATAAAGTGATGAGTTAAGAATGGCACTGAGGTTGAGATCCTGAGTAACTGGAAAGATGGAAGTCTCCTTGACAGTAATATAGAATATTGGGATAGGGTATAGTTTGTGGAAAAGACAATGATATCTGTTTTGGAACAAATTGAATTTGTGTTTCCCATAAGATATCCAATTCATGATTTCTAAAATGCATTTGGTGATGAGGAATTGTATTTCAGAAGAAAGATTAAAGATAGATATGATACCTAGTGGACCGTTATCATAAAAATGAGAATTGAACAAACAAGAGCTGATAGGTCAGAAATTATTTGTTGTTCTGTCATTAGAGTCTCATCTGACTCAATTTGGGGTTTTCTTGGCAAAGATAATGGAGAGGTTTGTCATTTTCCACTCAAGCTCATTTTACAAATGAAGAAACAATGTAGGATTGCAAAATAGCACAGCAGTAGGAAAGAGTGTGACTTGTCTAGTATCACATAGCTAGTGAATGTCTGGGGTCACATTTGAACTCTGGTCTTCCTGACTCTAGGGACAGTACTCTATCCACTGTGTAATCTAGCAACCCCTCATGAAGTTGTGTGTGTATTAAAAAAAAAGAAGAAATCACAGGACAGAACCTTTGAGTACACTCAGAGTGGGTGTGATATGAACAGTAGCCATATGAGTTTCACTGTAAATTTTATGGTTAAAGATAGAATCTAGACCTGAGATTTCCTTGTTTAGGAAATTCAAGGTAAGGAAACTCCTACCACTGAAAAGCTATAATTTCTCTGAAATTTACAGTCCTAGATAGTTGTCTAGAGAACTGAGACATTATGCTCAGTGCTTGCCCAGAATCACACAAGTAGGACTTGTCATAGTTGGGGTTGGAACCCAGTTCTTCCTGCCATTGATATTACCTCCATTATCTATTGTGCAAAACTAATTTTAGTTGTGTAAACTTTAAAGATGAACACATAACTAGCTATTGTTACCATAAAGCTAGTGCTGAAGAGACAGAAAGGCAGTCACATTGAATTTAAGAGACTTTCAGTTAGGATTAGATTTGATTTGTCCTACCCCACAATAAAAGACAGAGGTAGAAGTAATGTGTGGAGATGGCAGAGTTTTATTTCATTTCACTGTGGATGAACACTTCCTTACAATTATATTTGTGCCCAAGAGGGATGACCTGCCTTGGGATGTAATTAGTTTCCCAATACTGAATTTTCAAATGGAGGTTGGATTTTTTCAGGGATCTAATCCTATGTCTTCCTGTTCAGGTTTAGATTGGATTGAAGCATCTCTGTGGTCCTTTTAACTCAAATTATAGGTACTTTCAGCTTTTTTAAAAAAACACTTTGTTTTCAACTATGAGAGCTAGCTAGTATCATTATTATGTTCAATTTATGGTTCCAGAAACTGAAGATAATAGAGATAATATTGTGTTGCCTATTCATAGTCATATTCAACACAGAGTAAGTGGTTAGCTTGTAAAGTTTTTGTCTCCCAGTCCAGCAATTTTGACTCTAATAAATTATATGGGTTCCCAGTGTCTTTCTAGTATTAACATTGAAAGCCCAAGATTTTTTTTCCTATTCTGAACTTCTTTCCAACTTTGTCCTTTCCCCCCCCCCATCAATCCCTATAACAGGAGGGTAATGTAATAATTTACATAATACAAATTCCACATAAAAGAGATGAGGTGTTAAGCTTTAATCCTTTTCAGATTTGGTTATTGAAAGTGATGATCCCCAATTCTAAACCTTTTTATAGTTAGCTGCTCTGGGGGATATTTTGAATCCAGTCTACTTGCACATGCTCAGATTCAATCTAATTTAATTTGATGCAACTGGCAAGTCTCTGTTAAAGACCATTTATTCTCACAGTCCTGTTCTATATTTGGTGATAGAAAAACAAAATATAATAAGTCCCCACCCCACTTACATTCTAATGAGAATTCCTGAACAAATAGGTATGGACATAGTTATTGGTAGGAGGGTAAATACTAATTCCTAAGAGCATTGGGCAACTTCCCATCGAAAACGAGCTGAACCTTGCATGAAGCATTGAAGTTTCCATGTCTGAAGGAAGGGAGAAAGGAAGGCATTCTCCCCATGGCCAAACTATTCCAGCGTAGATGCTAAAGAAAGAGAGAACCTGAAAAACTAGTAAGCTTATTTTTTAAAATGTTATATGTAGCACAATAGAATTTAAATTGTATCAGTTTTCCCTATTAAGACAAGCTCCCTGCATTATAGCTTTGAATTTTGTATGAGAACAGTATGTCTAGAGTAAGAATATGTAAGGAAGAATATGGAGAAAACAACAGGGGTAACAGTGATGGAGAACATTCCTAGATAGACAAGTTTCCCTTTGGAAAAGACACTAACTGTGATGTATTTATGTAGGGGATGATTTATGATGTCCCCAGGCTCTAGATCAGTTGACTCACTAATAAAAGCTGCCCTCTTTGTTCTTAGTGCATGTGGAAATGACCTCACAATGAATTTTGCTTATTGGGTCAGCTAGAGTACTGAGAGGAGCATTTTACAATCTATTCAGTATCATTTTATGCATTATCATCACTGCTACTACAACTACATGATCAAAAACATTCAGAGCGATTTATATGAAAATAATGTAGACACCAGCTCACTGCTTCAGTTCCATATCAGAAATAGCATTGAGACCCTAAACTAAAAAAATATTGAAATTTTCGCCATAAAATGAGAATACCAACAGAATTTAGAGTAAGTACAGGATGTCATTGGGAATAAGACACTAAAAACCATTTGTACAACTATTGTTAGCAGTAAAAATGATAAAGAAGCACTTGGAATATATGCCCAGAGACATGGGGAATAAATCAGGTATTTTGTCTGTCTTTCTTTGCTACTCCTGCATATTTAGATCACATGAAGTATATTGAATGTGATAGTTTCACCATCATATAAAAATATAAGACAGGACATCACAAAGGTCAAATTCAAATCGCAAGAGTTCAACCCAAATATTAAATCCTACAGGATGTCTTTCATGGTTTTTAGAGTAAGTTATAATATTCTTCCTTGCCATCAGTAACCTCATGCAAGACTCTATTGAAGCATCTCTTTTAAACCAATATATATTTTAGTATCATATACTTTTTACTAAAGTATTAACTTCTTAGCAAATTAAATGGCACAGTAGATAGAGCACAGACCTTGAAATCAGGAAGACTCATCTTTCTGAGTTCAAATCTGCTCCCAGATACTTGGGCAGTCACTTAACCCTGTTTGCTTCAGTTCTTAATCTGTCAAATGAGTTGGATTAGGCAATGGCAAGCTATTCTAATACTTTTTGCCAAGAAAACTACTAATGCTATCATGAAGAGTCATGTATGACTTAAATAATTGAACAATAAACTTCTTGGTCATTGAAGATGAGAATCTTTGTCTTTTCTGACCTTTATATTATGTATCAATTCAGGCAATTTTATAGACATAAACACTTCTTAATAAATTCTAAATTAAGTTGAATAGTTGAATGGGATCTCATGCCAAGCAAAGGAAGTTAGAACCAAGAGAAAGACATCAACAACACATCAACAAGAACACATCAACAACATTATGAGATGAACAGCCTTGATGGAAGCAGCTCCTCTCAGCAGTCCAGAGACCTGGGACAACTGTATCTGACCGGTTATGGACTACATTATTCCCAACCAGAGGAAGAAAAACAAAACAAAATAAAACACACAGCAAAAAAACAACCCTTCTGAATCTGGTGAACACTTTATAAAAATTATCTCTTATGTATCTCTTTCCCTTAATCCTAATTCATCATTCCAAAAATTGCTAAGTTGTAACATGTTTAACAAAATATATATGATAAATGCAAATCTAACTGTTCCTTGCTAAGGGGAGAGGGGTGGTAAGGAAGGGTGGAGGGAAATTTTGTAATTTGGAAATATGCATGAACATATGGATGAAAATAAATAAATAACTTTTAAAAAGTTGAATAGTTGAATTTAACTTTTTTCAAGTAAGTGTTCAGATATCCTTAGAAAGTGAAGGAAAAACAAGGTAACAGGAGAGACTATTAAGTTCCAAGTTTAAGAATTTAATATACTCCAAGTACTAATGAAAGCTACAAGTATAACAGATTGACAGCTTGTTTATTCATGGAATCACTTGGATTGAAGTAGAAAGGAGAAAATCTCATCAATTCAGGCATTTTGTTAAATGTGAATTTGGGGAGTACAACTAAAACCATCCTTATTGTCATTATTGTTCATGTTCAGAGAGCACTTTTCCTTGCATTACAATAACTCCTTGAAGAAGATAAAACAAGGATTGTTATTTTCATTTTTTCAGAGGGAAAATCTAAGACTCATAACTGTTTTTTCAGAATCTGAGAATATAGTACTCTTTGTATCATGCTTTGCTCCTCCATCATAACATATTAATATGAACCTGAACATACTATGAGAAAACAACCAATCCATCCTTGGATGATTGTTTTTAATGACAAAATTATGACTTTCCATAATTATGAATTGGTGCCCAAGGAATAACCATTCTTAGTTGGTTATTTAAGATTTGTTCTATTACTGCCTTTATCCCACATTTGGTCACTTTCACATTTGTTATTTCCCAAAACTAGGCATATGAGGAAAAAAGTTGCCATTTCAGTTCTTGAAACTTGAAACTCTGTAGCAAGATTTAGTGGGGAGGAAGGGAATATGGGATTACGGATTTGTATATTCTTAGAGCAGTAGGTGGTATGTTGGCTAGAGTGACTTTGAATATCTTCTTCCTGAGTTCAATTCTGGTCTCGGACTCTTACTAGGTGTGTGACCCTGGGCAATTCACTTAGCCCTGTTTTCTACATTTTTTTTAGTTGTAAAATAAACTGGAAGGAAATGTCAAATCACTTTAGTATCTTTGCCAATAAAACCCAAAGGGGTCACAGATAGTTGGACACAAATGAAATGACTGAATAAGAACAAAATAGTTTATATTTATAAGTTTTGGTTTACTTCATAATAATTCAACAAATTTCAATTATCTTTTGTTTGTATAAATAACTGAAACAGATAACATAGGAAAACTGATACTTCAGTCATCATGATTTTTTCACACTTTTCCTTACTTAAATGGTATGCTCTGAATAGATGTACGATTATTTAAATATTCTATTTCTCCCAATAGAATAATACCTTCCTGATGTCTGGGAGTGATTTATTTTTCTCCCCCAAAATCTAGCCCAAAGCCTAGAAATTTATTAAATGCTTGTTAATTGTTGTCTTTGAAAAAGTCACAATTTATCTAGCTTCAAATTCCTTATCTTCAAAATTAGATAATTTGATTAGGAATCTAAAATCTTATTTCAGCTCAAGATCATGATACTATTCATTACTCTCATATTGGTGTACTACCTACCACCACTAAATTTCTTCTATGACAATTTTTTATTACCCAGAAGATGACTTGGTGGTCAAAAGTTATACTAGTGCTTCCCCAGTATATAGTGGTTCCTACCAATCTGGAAAGACTTGGAGTATGGGATTGTTTAAGGACTTGTACATTCAAGAATCTGCCTAACTAAGATCAGGAAGCAAATTTTCAAAAGGTTGGGCAGCAGGTGTGATTGTTTGGGGTAAAAGGAATCATTGAACCATCCTCTAAATTTATGAAGAAGTCATAATTTTTGTTGATGGAGATGAGTACTCATCAAGTAAATATCATATTTTTAAAATATTTAAAGTGGAACAAAGATAAAGGAAAATGGAACAGCTCACATTCTACTTAGGAAGATCAGAGGTAGATACTTGAAATGCATAGAAAATAATTCATGGTTATGGTGTAGATTTATACAATACAGACTGAGATGTGGAGTTAGTCTAGGAAGACTAGTCTTGTAAGTATAGGTTGTCAGGACTAGAAAAGAGAGTACTCAAGGGAACCAAGAATAATGCCATGGAATAGCTATAACTTGACTTGTGAAAAACAAAACAAGACTTTTTGTTGAAGAGATTAATGAGAAATTTGAATGCAAAAATGAAAAATTCAGACTTGTTCTTCAAACAGTCAGGAGTCACTACAAATTCTCAAGAAGGTAAATTGCATAATTAAGATGTATCATAAGAAGGTTAGTCTGGCAGCAAGTTTATTTGGGGGGGAACTGTGAAGTAGAAAACTAATAAAGTAGTTGTCTAGATTAGAAGTGATGAGGGTCTAGACCCTAGTGTAGACCCTAGTCCACTGTGAAAGTGGATAAGTTGGGAAAAGAATTAATTTGAAGGTAATTTCTTTTGTTTTGAAGGATACAAAGAAAGTGAGTAAATCCACTCCACCAAACATCATTAGAACAACATAATTTAAATATTTTGGCTTTTATGCCTGTCCTCTCCCATGAATAAAGAGAATTATTAAGATTTAAAGAAGCCTTAGAGAACATCTCATTCCATATATGAAGAAAATGAGCCCCATGATTGTTCTAGTAAGATTTCATGTAATAAATTTTTTACCAAATCACATTTTGGAGTGTTTCTGAACAAATATAAATTGAGTGCCTGTGGTGCACAAGACACTATGCAGGCTACTACCTGACTAAACATATAAATACTCTCACCTTCCATTTTCCATTTCCATTCTGTCCACAACCTTCTCTGCTCTTCTGATTAGTGATTAAAATAATGGAATAAGGTAACATAAGACATCCTGCTGTTGCAAAAATGTCTTTGATGCACTGATATATTGCAAACAATATAGCAAAATTTAACTTGGATTGCTTTCAACCCATAGCTAATCAGTAAAATATGAAAATTAACTGATACATAATATTTTAAAATTTTCCTTCACATTGCTGGTTAAGCTGTATATATTTATATAAACGTGTAATCAACACCTGAGTAAATTACTTTCAGTGCTGCACCATAAACAGTGGGAGGAAAACACAAAAATTATCTAAATTACTGTATTAGAACCACAGTTGTACTTTATTCATCAAATACATCTTTGGCAACCAAAGAAAAATATCCTTCTGATGTTCTTCAATTTGATTACTTGTCCTTTTTACCCAATCTATACACACAAGCATACATACATACATACATACATACATCATACAGAAACACATTTTAGTAATGAGTTCCTTGTTTGAGGAATTCTAATAGGGAAACTCCTTTTACAGGAATGATTTATCAGTCTCCTTCTGGAGTATGATCAGTTAGATAAGACTGCACATTTTTGTGACCTAAGAAAGACATATGGAATGATAGAAATTCTGAAGGTGAGTAATGGATGGATGGATAGACCTAGCAACAAAAGCCTATTACAGAAATTATGAACAAAGTCTATAAGACAATCAATTCAGTTTAATATAATATAAGCCATTTCTAATGAGTTTTTCAGGGGAGGGGTTAGGACCTTGAATTTTCAAATATAATTCTGACAGACAATAGGCAAAATTATGTCAAAAACTTTCATTCTTTTTGTCATCTCCCCTTTTCAATAAACTCCAGTGCCTCCCTATTGCTTCTAACATCTACTACAAAATGTCCTCATTGGCATTCAAAGCTCTTCATAACCTCCCCCCTACCCCTTCCCACATACCTTTCCAGTCTCCTTATACCTTACTCCCTGATATGCATTTCTTGATAGAGTGTGACTAGCCTCCTGGTGTTCCACAAATAAGGCATTCCATCCTCCCTTTCCAGGAATTTCCTCCATCTCTTCTCCCAGGCCTGGAATGCTCTCCCTCCTCTGTTGTAGCTCCTAACTTCTTCTGTCTCCATTTTACCCCCTACTAAAATCCCATTTTCTAAAATCTCCCTGTATGTCTCTTCTAATTGCCTTGCCTCCATTAGCTATTTCCTTTTTAGCTTGGTTAGATCTTTCTTTGTATATATATATATATATATATATATATATATATATATATATATATATATATATATGTATATGTATATATATATATGTGTGTGTGTGTGTGTGTGTGTGTTTTCCATGTTGCCTCTTTCATTTTACCTCTTTTTTTGTATCCCCAATGCTTAGCACAGTGATAGTCACTGTGCTAAGTAGGTGCTTAATGAATATTGATTGATGGAATGTAATACACACTTTTGTATTTATATTCTTTTTCAATTATAGCTCTAACATTTTGGTTGAATAGTCACTTAAAATAAAAAAAAATGAGAATCCATTTCAATGAGTCATTCCTTCGGTGATGATTCAGTTTTCCATGGCATAATAACATAGAATACTTTTTTTGTTTTGTCTTGTTTTGTTCTTTAAAGTTTAGGGGCAAAGTTTCTTAACCATGTTTGAATTGTTCCTCCTCAGTATGTGTGTGTGTGTGTGTGTGTGTGTGTGTGTGTGTGTGTGTGTATCTTCTCATGTCTTATTTTTTGCAAATAAAACTGACTCTGCTTCACGATTTCTTTTTTTTTTTTTTTAGTTTTTTTGCAAGGCAATGGGGTTAAGTGGCTTACCCGAGGCCACCTGCTAGGTACTTATTAAGTGTCTGAGGCCGGATTTGAACTCAGGTACTCCTGACTCTAATGCCAGTACTCTATCCACTGTGCCACCTAGATGAGCCCTGCTTCACATTTTCTTATAGAAGCTGGTGAAATATTTCATAGGGAACTTTTCATATGGCTATTATTGTATTCCTAATATGAATGCAAAAACTAGGTACTGTTCCTATAATGCAATCTACTTATTTATTATTTCAAATTATAGTTTCTGATGGAGGTGAGTTAGAGAGTAGAGAACATTATTGAAATGGAACAAAATACCTTGTTGAAGCCATTGGGTTAGTGGAGATTTTTATGATTCCCCCCCCTTTTTTCTGAAGTCAGTCGATATTTAGATAATAGTGAATTTGATCTCATTATCTTTACTGAGTGGTTATGTGGGTGCATGTAACCTCATTTTCCATAATGGGTGGTTATAGATATGGAGTATTTCATAGCTCCTAATTCTGCACTACTCAAGCTTCACAAGTCTCATTTCTGCACATGATCTGCATATTAAGAATAAATAGTCATTATGGACATATTGTAAGATTAGCAGACCTGAGTGAGCCCTGTCACATTCAGATGTAGCAATAATCTAGGTCAAGAGAGTATATCAGACAAGTTCTGCCTTCAGACTAATTAAGGTTTTCCTGGACAAATTTGGAAGTCGTACTCTGCTATTTTCTGTTTCCAGTGGGAGTCAGGGAAACAAAATAGGATGATATTTCAGCTAGATAGGGACAAATGCTTAAAAAAAAAGTAATTGTGTTAGAATAATGAAAGAAGTTCTAGAGGAATCCCTATAACTGGAGATTTAAAGAAAATGCATAAAACAACTAGGTGGTACAGAGGATAGTCCACTGGTCCTAGAGTCAGGAGAGTCTGATTTCAATCTGTTCTCAGACACTTAATAAGTACTTAAATTTGTGACCTTAGGCAAGTCATTTAACCCCATTGCCTTGCAAAAAAAAAATGCACAGGTTAATCATCTGTTTAGGATAACTTTAGTTCTATACTTTAGTAACTTCAAAGATGTCCTAGAACTTCTCAGTGTCTGCATTATACTTTATATCCATGTTGTAGCCAATGTTGAAATTTGACTCCAGTTAGATTTTTAGGTTAGACTCTGACCTAAGAAAAGGTACTAGGAAACTTTCTACTGCAGTCTGGATCTTTATACAGAGAGGGGCAGGAAGCATATTATTCTCAGCCACTATATTTTGCTTTTTGAAAATGCCATTTAAAAAAGAATAAGGAAATCTTTGAATTCCCAGACCAAATGCAGTCCCAGTCAGGGACTTCTCACTAGGAGACAGGGTTGGGGAGAATTAGAATAATTTCACAATCAGTAAATCCTAATGTAATGGGGTCTGACTGAAAGGTTACATATACTTTGTAATGAATATTTTTTTTTTCTTTTGCCGTTAACATTTGCCTTTTGCTAAGACTTCTGACTCTAAAGAAGCAATCAATAGGGTTCCCATATAGAAACATTACTTTCCTTATTTTGAAAATTTTGCATAACTCTTAGTTTTCAACAGATTTAAGATGTCTTTTTGCATTCATAAGTAGTCTTTCCAAAAAATCAAATGTCAGATGATTGATTATGCAGTACCAATAGTAGTGATACTCTTTAATAAATGACAGAATCTTCCAATCCTAAAATATCTTAAGGATACTACGAGTCTGACCTTTTCATTTTGCAAAATAGGAAACCAATTCAGAAGAATTTATTTTTCCATTGTCACAAAACAAATTTGTGACAAAGTTAAAAATAGAATCCAGACCTCATCTCCTACTTCAATGCCCATTCCAAGACACCACAAGACCAAAATGTCAAGAGGGTACAGTGTTTAGCTTACAGACCTAGGTGTCAGGAAAACCTGAATTTAAAACCTGCTATTATTCATTTGACCCTGGATAAGTCCCTTAATGTCTCAGTGTGATACCAAATTTTGGTATTATTCTAGGAGGAAATAAAGTAATTGCATGCTGTAGTGGTCTGAGTCATTTTGTTTTTTTCTTACCTGACAATTTTTAAAAGGATTCATTTTTCACTTGAACATTAATATGACTTTAGGAATGAACTATAAGATTTTTATCATTGATGTGATCAAGTGTAAGCATCTAACATATTCTTACATTAGAAATAATTTTCTGTTGTCACTGTGCCCAGAATGGTTTGTTTGACAAAGATTGAAATATGAGACTTACTTCCACAAAGTAATACTCTCTTCTAAAATTTTATTATCAATTTAAAGCTAAATTGCAGGTCTGGCTCTTGTGATTTTCTTAATCAAACTTATTTCCCTATCAAAACAATACCCCACAGATTTTTTTTTTAGTTTAAAAAAGTAAAAGTCAAAACATAAAATGATTACTGTTACATATTCAGGAACACAACCTGTTTAAGCCACTCCTAATTTCAACTAGCCTAGTCTTGTCAATAGACAAATAAAAATGCTGAGACTGCTACAAGATGAGATGTCCTAAATTGGCACCATTTTGCAGATGCTGCCAACTGCCATTATTCTGATAATTTTCTACACTGAGTCAGTGCTCAGTGTAGGAAAGCTTTTAGTATAATATCCATTGCTTTTGAAAAGCAGGCCTTTTTGAAAGAACACTAGCTATCATATGAGATTACAGGAAGGTTAGTTTGCGTCTTTGGTGCAATGACATAGCGTAAAGAAATATTGCAGAAAATAAATGTGGACATGGTCAGGAAATATAAAGTCAAGAAAGCAGAGAATTTCAGATTTGGAATGTTCTTCAGAGTCCATCCAATACAACTTATAAGTGACAAAGAATCCTTTCTACTCTACAGTATATCCAATTAGTGGTCATCCAGCCTTTCCTTGTAGGTTCTTAAATGTGTGTAAAAATGCTCCAAATAATGAATACTTCCAATAAAGAAGAAATAAAAAAACCTCAAAGTTCTATATACAGAATTTATATGCTTCTATTTTTAAGGCAATTTAAGGACTTTTTTTTCAGGCTAAATTTGTAATGACACAGATTCAAAATTTATACCTTTAGCTGTATGAGTTGATTTTCTACATGCCCCAATTCATTCTCCCCTCAACTTCCCCAAATAATTTTCTTAAAACCCACTTCAGATATTCCCTGAACCAACATTATAAACTCTATTACCTTCTTATCACATTTAGAATCAAATCAATACTCATTTACATCCCTTCATAATGCAGTCCCATCCTGTCATCTTAGTCTTCTTATACCTTACTTTCCTCTGTATTACTCTAGAATTAGAACTAATTCTTACTTACTAACTGACTTACCTACTGTTTCTCATAGAGGTAGTCCATCTCCATACAGTACCTTTTCAATGGCTGTCTCCCAAATCTGAAATTCTCTCCTCACGTCCCCTTCATGAATTTGGCTCAAATTCCACCTTCTCCTAGAGAGCTTTTCTGGTACTCCCTGCCCTTAATGGTACTTTTGCCTTTCTTTATATCTCACATTATAGTAAGTGCTTAATAAATGTGCAACCA
This sequence comes from Macrotis lagotis, assembly GCF_037893015.1. Taxonomy (NCBI): domain Eukaryota; kingdom Metazoa; phylum Chordata; class Mammalia; order Peramelemorphia; family Peramelidae; genus Macrotis; species Macrotis lagotis. The sequence continues at coordinate 157,744,346 of NC_133663.1, forward strand.
TAGACTGACCTAAATATTAGAAATAGCTATGGTGATTTCTGGATTTTAGTTTTAGTTTTTCTGCTCACCTTGTGATCCCGGGAAAATAATTCCCACCTTTTCTTCCTTATTTGCAAAATGAAACTGAACTAGATGATCAGGATACCATGAGTGTCACTCTATAGGATAATATACATTCTCTGAGCCATAATTTCACCATCTATAAAATCATAATAATATTAAAATCAATCTCAAAGGAATTGCTGAAATAATGTATCATGTGTTTAGTTGAATGTACAAATCAATAAAATTGTATTTATTTATTTTGTGTGTATATTTCTTTTGGTCTTAATACCCTATAATTTTATGAAATTCATTTCCACTATATATGCATAACTGCAAATTATACATAAAGTCCTTTCAATATTGTATAAATTCTGCCCCTTTACCTGTATTCATTTAAGCAAAAAAAAAAAAAAACCCATCATTATCTTTAATAGTTAAATATGAAGATTTGTGTGATTGAATTAAAGATTTCTGGGGAGATGTAAGTAAGGAAATAGGAAATGTGATGTTTCTCAGGAGGGTAAGGACCAAATTAATTTGCAGTGCATACATTCTGTCAATTTTGAATTTGTCATAATGGCCCAACAAAAAAGACCAGTCAATCTAATTTGAGAAACACTTTCTATCAACTATTAAAACCTCTCCCCACAATCAAAGTAGGGATTTTCAGGAGAGAATTGAGTTCTATCAGGCCCGGTGTTAATGAACTTATTCAAAAATAGATCTAATCAGGCATGTGGTGTGTGTCTGTTCGTAAAAAAAAATCTGTTCTCCACTGTCCTGATTTTAATATGCAGATTTTTACTTTAAACAACCAAGTAATTATACCATGATCCGAGACAATAATCTCTCTCTCTCTCTCTCTCTCTCTCTCTCTCTCTCTCTCTCTCTCTCTCATATTTTCTCTCAATGCCTCTCTTAACCATCTGTGAAATGTTTTTTTAAATAATATTCAGTTTTCCCTCAGCAATCTTGTGAGATTTAATGAATTAATGCTTATATGGAATATTGATCACTTCTGTAAAGCACAGCATAGGTTAGGGAACTATTGTTGAGGGAGTTTTATTTCTCTACATGAAAATGCATTAATCACCATGATTAAAAGATCATATTATCCTTGTCATTAACTTCTGGATGGAATTATTACTTTAGTAATCAGAGCTAGATCATCTGATTTGGGTAAGAAATGTTCTAAATTCACCCAGAAATCATTCAGACTCTCTTTGTTTTGGTGTTACAATTTAATTCAGGATTTTGCTCATATGTTCAGGATGAAGTTATCAGGTATACCTCAACTCAACAGGCAATTACTAAGTACTTACTAATTGCAAAGCTCTTGCAGAGTAAAGATTGGTCTGCCTTTTGAGAGGTAGTTCCACCTAAGAGTGAAGAATTAAGTGAGAATTCTCTATGCCTCTAAAGTCCATAACCCAACTGACCTCCCAGATTTCAAAGACCTTACATTTTGCTGTTGGTGTACAACAGGTACACAATTTAGTAATTATGAAAAATATTCAAAATAATACAAAGTAATTTCTTGATAGAATATCAATTAATAATAGAGGGTAGGATATATGTCAGGAGATACTGCCTTTTCTCTCTTTTGAAAGAAACTAGTTCTTATGGAAAGTGGAAATGAGAAGGGAATGAATTTTGAGAAAAGAACATCTACCTATAAAAATAAATGAAAATGAGAGATGGACTATTACATGCAGGGAAAATCCAGCAAGCCTGTTTGATAAGAAGAGAAAGTACGTAAGAGGAATACTATGAAATGATTAGCTTGAAAGGTGGTAGTCCTAATATAGGATTTGGAATTTTAGTCTAAAAAGTTTGTGCTTTATCATAGGTTTAGTAGAAAGACATAGAAGATCTATGTGTAGAGTCAAACACATGTTTCACTTAGTGAGATTTTAAGAATAGCTCTTTGATAGTAATGTAGTTGAGAAAAAAGGAGAGAGATGAGAAGGAAGGTAAGAGATAGATTGGGCATTTTTCCCCTATTTCTCTAATTTCCCTTTTTTTTTTATTTAAGACTAACCCAATGTCTAGAAATACAGAGACATGAAAACTGAAGTGTACCCTTCTTGCCTTCAAGTTGTACTTCAAGTTGCACAAGACATTAAGTTCTTCTTAAACTGTGTCTGGAGTAAGAGTTGTTATGCCCATTAGTTTTTAGGAGACTGACAATATCCATTGCTCATGCAGATTTGTTCCACTGCTCCATACCCTTCCTATACTTGATCAATCATTTAAATTTTAGAGATTTATTTGATAAGTCTATAGTATGTCAGAGCTAACTTATATAAAGTCCCAATAATTAAATTGTTAATTTTTCACTGTGAGAATTTATACATTGGAAATCAACAAATACTAACAATCAGGATATGTTTTATTGTTTTGTTCAGTGAGGTTTTGAGAAAGTGATGGTGAAAGTGTTACTAATTCATACTAAAGTTAAAACTATACTTTTTCCTTTTAGTAAATTGTTAAACATTTATCAGCACATCCTGAATCAAGTTTTCCAGTAGCTAATCAGAAAACCATTGCCCTATTCCATCCCAGAATTCTTTTCACTTGATCATGAACACACTAATCATGTACTCTTGTATTCATTATCTATTTTTCTTTGTACTTGGGTTTCTCTTTGCTTCATATTAATAGCTTCTCTGACTCAATGTTTGCCCTCTTTTAGTAAGAGATCCAAATATTTACAGTATAGTAAGCCAGGAAATAATATGAACAATTCCAGAGAGAAAGCTAGAAAAGTCAGTCTTCTGCAGTTTTCTTTTCTTTTTAGAGCAATATTTGCTAAAGATTAGGGGTAGGAGGAAAATCAAAGATTTCTGTAACACCATGCACATTTGTGACACTTTCTCTCCACTATGTGTCTAATGTGTTTTTCAGATGCTATATATTTATTTCAGATTGAGATCAGAGTTTGCACTTGAATTTTACATATTGAAAAATAGATTAATACAAGATTTAGAATCGTCACTCCTATCTATAGGACAGCTAGGTGGAACAGTGGATCCAGATCCTCCAGTAAGGAGGATCTGAGTTAAATCAGACCTCAGATACTAGCTATGTGACTTTTGAGCAAGTTATATAATCCTGTTTGTCTCAGCTCATCAGTAAAATGAGCTGGAGAAGACAAATGAAAATGATAAATTGCTCCAGTATCTTTGCCCACAAACTCTAAATGGGGTCACAGAAAGTTGAACAACAACAGCAAACACCTGTCCATAACCTGACCTATTGTGAGTGGGGGTATATAAGTGGATGTGGAAGTGAGTGAATGGAACAGTTTTTGCCCTTGATATCTGTTGGAAGACTGTGGAGCCTGTACTATTTTTAACATTGCCCTAAGTAATACACCTCCCATTATAATATGCTGTAGCAGAATATTGAAATTATAGTGAGAAGTTCTGGGTTTGCATCTTGGTTTCTGCCTTATACAAGTCACAAAATCTACTCCAACTTTTGGATCTACAAAATGAGTAATCCATGTATTATTGAATAGAATATTTCATAATGTTATGCAGTAAAAAGAATATAAGTAATTTTTATTCAAATCAATCAAAATTTATTAATCTTGTATCATTTGTCAGCAGTTGTGCTACTTGCTGGAGAGAAAACAATGTAAAATGGTTTAATATGGTTTTTTTTTTACCTCAATGGGTTCATATGTGATAAAGAAACTATATGAGGAGACAAGTACTTATCTTCTAGGAAGTGGAATGGGCAATATTTTTTTAGTTTAGGATATTCTAGCAAAAAGATATTATTTCATCTATGAAGACTTTATAAAGGACAGAGTCCCTCTTTAAGGAAGAGACTTTAATCATTATAGAAATGAGAAGAGAGTGTTCCAACTATGGAAAAAATGGATAAGTGTAAATGCAGAGAGATTAGAGTATACTAAATGAAATTAGGGAATAGCTATTTGTCTAGTTTAGTTATAATATCATGTGTACAAAATAAAACTGTAAAGCTCCTACAAAGGTAGGAGTCATATTTTAAAGGTCCTGAGTTGCCAGCTTTTATTTGTATTTATTCTATTTAAAAGAAGGTGCTTGATGGCTTTTGAGAAGCAGAATTCTTTGTTCAGGACAGTGTGTTCAGAAGACAGTTTTGAAATGTATATTGGAAAAAGGAGAAATCAAAGGTAAGGAGAACTGTTAACATGCTATTACAACAGTTCAGACAAATATAAGGAACTGAATTAGGTGCTGTATCTTTGTGTGCAGTGGAAGAGACAAGTGTTGATCAAGACTTGACAACTTCTTTCATGGGGAGAAGGAAGAATCAGCATTGATAATTATGAGAATAAGTATAACTTCAGTAGAAATAGTATAGTTGAGGGGGCGGCTAGGTGGTGCAATGGATAGAGCCCCGGCCCTGTAGTCAGGAGTACCTGAGTTCAAATTCGGCTTCAGACACTTAATAATTACCTAGCTGTGTTGGCCTTGGGCAAGCCACTTAACCCCATTGTCTTGCAAAGAGAGAGAGAGGGGTGGGGGATAGTTGGAAGGTAAAGATGACAAATCAATTCAGTTTCAAACATGTTGAGTTTGAAGATCAATTTGAGAGTTGAAAGACAGAATGAGTTTTTAGACAATTATTTAAGGAATTTTTAAAATTTAGTATACAAGAAAAATTACTAGTGGCAAGACATATGTGCATGCATTGCTCTGCTCTAAAAAATTTTTTTCAACAAAATAAAATTAAAATAGGTTGGGAGCATTTTGGTATATATATATAAAGTGACATAAAATTTATTAAAGCTATTTAAAAATAATGATTAAGATCATGTCAAAGAATAGAAAACTATAATTTTCAAAAGAGGAGGGATATTCAAATTTTTAAACTTGAAAAAACACTATTACTTGTAATAAAAGATAAAAATAGTTTTTACAGGTCAAAAATAACTTTAAAAAATGTACCATCTATCAAAATATCAAAAATAATTAAAAGCCATAAGACTCAGTGCTGGTGGTATTGCAGAGGCATAGGAGTACCCATTCACTACTGGTATTCATTTTGAAGAACATTAGGTACTAGAAAAATACAGAAGTTGACAAAAATATAATATCATTGACATATTTTTGATGACCTAATGTGGAAGTCTTGACAAAAATAAAGACCAGTTAGTTTATATGATGAAAGCAAGCAAATGACGTCACAGTTTCTAAATACTTTGACAAGTAGTTTCATCTCTGAATGAAATTATATTTTTCCTAAATCAAACATTTAGCAATTCATAAATCATAAACTTTATCTTACTATAAACACTTAATCTTAAAATTCATATCTGAAAGGGAAGAGAATTTTTTACTGGGGGTAGAGAAAGTCCATTAGTAAACTCCATGGCATAATTAAAATAAGGCTTTTCTACACTAATTGTGTAGAAAATATGCCAAAAAAATGCATTTTTTCAACTCTAGTTCAGTGGTCCAAAATGATAAAGGATTTTCCTTTATAAGGTAAAATGTTATTAGATTTTAGTTGAGGAATCATTTGCTGCTAGTCTAATTTTCATACTTAAGCAATGTGTCAACCACCAGATGCTCTAGTATAAAACTTATTAATGCATTTAATTAGTATTGACCTTTTCCAGTATTCATAATGTCACATCAATACGATAGTGTATTTCAGAAAGGTGCAGTTAATCCAACAGAAGGTGGAAAAGACTATTTTAGCTGAGTTTATCTTTATGCTCACATTATAAATGAAGAGTAAATACTTTTCTCTGGGCAACTTCAGGTAGCAATAGTATTGTCAATGGAGCAATTATTAGTGTGGACAATAAACAATATTTAAGGTACAATAAACAACATTTAGGCCAGTGAGATGATACTGTATACAACATAATAGTAGTTACAGTCAAAATTGCTTCTCAGTCATATTTCCACCTTTTTTTTTTCTTGAAGGGGACAAAATAGCTTTAGCTATCCAACCATAGTTCTGATTATTTACCAAGTAGTATCCCATACCACTTTGAGATTTATAAGGATTGCTTCTTGTAAGGCAGATATTTACATATATATATATATATATATATAAACCATGACACATGTGATACATTTATTTAGTTTATTTAAAGGCATCCAGGATATTAGAAATGGGATTGGGTTTTTAATATTTTCTTAACTATTCCTATAAAATATTATGTTAATTTCATAGCTAATTAATAACATTGTGTCCAACATAATATTAACTGCTGACCTAAGAATTCTTGAGTCAGTGTCTGCCATTTAGAAAACAAGATTGCTTCTCTACCTATGACTCCTATTGGTAGCATGGGGCTTCAGTGTTATAAACTATATTACTCTAGGATCAGATTCTAAGTTCTCTTTGGGACTTCTAAACAGTTTATAAAGTGATACTAAATCTTTTTTTTTTAGTCTTATTGCATATTGTCCCATTTCAGGCTAGCCAAATTATTCCTGTTTCCTATGCATGACATTTTAATTTTTTAGTCACTGTTTTTACACAAACTTTCCCCTTCTCTTTCCTCATCTATTCCTCTTAGAATTCTTATTTTCCTTTAATATTTAGCTCAAATGCAACCTTCAACATGAGATCTTTCTATGTTGAAGGTATTTTTTCCTTTAAAAAAGTAATACATGTCCACATGGTTTTTCTAAATGTAAGGAGAAACAGAAAGTAGGAGAAATTACATATATATATATATATATATATATATATATATATATATATATATAATTTTCTTCTATTATGATTCTGGAGCATAGTGTACACTGCTACCTTCTATCTACTTTACTCCTTCCCTACCTCACTTAGAATTCTGGGATTCAAAAGATTTAAAGAAAACATTAGTTATGGCTACTCTTGATGTGAGTCCAGGTTGATTGTGATCTAATGCCATCAATTAATAGACAAAAATATATTTTTTCTTTAAATTGTTTGCTGAATGAATAGCTGTGACTTTTCAGCAGTTGACAAACCACAAAACCACTTAATGTTCTTATAAGGAAGTTCAAAAGTCTTCTTAAATTCCCAGTATATACAGTCCCTTTAGGCAATCATTTGTATGCAGGAGAAATGGATGCTAAAACCTTTCCTGTCAGGATGGTTTTCTGGACAGAAAAGGTATATCATCTCTATTTGTATTTATTGCTTTCTGGACACCCAAAATGCAATCACTAGTCTGAAATGGTCTTATATATTAGCAACCAGTTTCTAACAGCAGCCAGCCTGAACACCCAAACTGTCTATATATTTTAGAAGTAGCTACATGACGAAATGAATGAGTACTGGAATTGGAATAAAAAAATCTCGAGTTCAATTGTGACCTTAGACACTAACTATAAGACCTTAGACACTGAATTGCTATCTGCCTCGGTTTCCATATCTATAAAATTGGGATAAAGCACACTCTATCTCTTGGCGTTACTGTGGGGATCCAATGATTAATTATTTGTTAGGCATTTTACAAAACTTAAAGTGATACACAAATACTAGGTATTATTAATATATCATGGTGAGTCTTCTCTTCTTTAAACCAGAAGACTTGTAGATGACTCAGCAGAAATTATTCACTACTTTTGAGCTTTTCAGCAGTGGTTTATCTCAAAAAGGAAAAGGATTTCAAAATTAAAATGTTCATATCTGTTGAATTAATTAATTTATTAGCTATATTCTTTATAACAAGATAAATTATTTTTTTAAGTTTAGTGAAAAAATGTAATCTTAGAAACAATGATGGAAACAGTACTGAAGCTGCTTAACACTTCCCTTGAGCAAGCTGATAGAAGTGCTGGAGATTTTAAACCATTTCAACCATGACTTGCTCTGCTATGCCAGTAAAAACTTTATGAACCCTTAATCATTCATAACCAAACACAGCTTCTTCTGTGAAACTAAAAGCTTCAGCATTCATAATTAAGTGACAACAGCTGAATAGGACCAGTTCTATCTGGAAATGAGGACATTGAAAAAATGAATAAATCCACTTTCTACTTCTTTAAGAGTAGTTTCTCAACAGTTTCATTAGGGGAAGTGGGTTTTTCATATTTCAAAGTGAAGATAAAGGCAACTTGTTACAGTTTCTCCTTATCTTCTTTAAGTTAAGGAGAGAGTAAATACTCAACAGCAGCACTTGATATAATGGGAAAAAGACTGAACTCTCCTTATAAGGATGCAAGTTCAAATTAAGACCCTACAATTTTTTTAGTTCTATTACTTGAGCAAGTCACTTCTCAGCACCTTGTTTTTCTAATTTTGAAAGGAGAATTGAACTAGATAGTTTCTAAGTTCCTTTTCAAGATGTTTTGTTTCAGTCAGTTTATCAGTAATCATTTATTAAGCTTTTTTATTGGTAATATGCTACAAAGTGTGCCAAATAGTATTCTTAATGGAAATAGGATTTTATTGGATTGAGGATTAGATATCAGTTTCTAATGGTGTAGTTCTTAATAGCAAGGAATTAAGCTCTACTTTCCATCTCATGAAAAAGATCAAGATGAATGTGTATGTTCACATATATGATTTGCTTATATCCACCTATATTTTAAACATGAATCTATATAAATTTTATGAAATAATGAACATTGAGGAAGTTGTAGTAAGTTTATAAATATAGGAAGTACTTTTAATTCCCCACATTCCTAATCCCACCAGGGACCCATACAGGAGAAAAAATTAGCCATCCACTGAATTTTTTGAAGGTGAGGAGAATCCATTTTATGGATAATACAATTGAAAGATGATTTTGGTCCATGTGGATTGTCTAAATCTGAAAAAATATAATGTAGGAGAAATAAGTATATATTTTCTTTAATTATGGCTGCCTTCTGTCTACTTTACTTTTTCCCTAACTTAGTTTCAGAACACAAAGGATTAAAAGAAGTCGTTAGCTGTGATTACTCTTAGCCTGATTACAGAATGACTGTGATTTAATACCACCAACAAAAGGATCAAATTTTATTTTTCTTTTCAATTATTTGTCAAATGACTACCTGGGACTGCTGATAAACAAACCACAAAACCATTACATTTTCCAAGGAAAAAGCTTCTAAATTTCACATTGTACATAATCTATTCAGGCAATCACGATACTATGGAATGGGTTGGAAATTTCAGTTCTGTCATTTATAACTTGAAAAAACCTTGAGAACTTTCCACTGCACCTCAGTTTCCTCATCTATAAAATTAAAAGATTCAGTGCCTCCTAAGATCACATTCAGCTCTAAATCTATTAGCTTGTGAATCCTCTGTGTTTTTAAATAAGAGGAATTGATCAAAAGAAACCATATAGTAGACACTGTGATGTAAGGCTATTAGTTTTCTTAAGGACTCATGGTTAGAGGTGGCTAGGTGGCACAGTGGATAAAGCACCTGCCCTGGAGTCAGGAGTACCTGGGTTCAAATTCGGTCTCAGACACTTAATTACCTAGCTGTGTGGCCTTGGGCAAGCCACTTAACCCCGTTTGCCTTGCAAAAACCAAAAAAAAAAATGAAAAAAAATGAGGACTCACGGTTAGCAAAGAGGAAAAATTTTAAGAGAAACACTATAAGCTAAATTTCTCAGGAACAAAATGCCAGCTATTTAAGTGTCCTGAGGAGATCAGAGAAAGGATGTTGACTTATTGGACATTTTTAAGTATGTTAGAACCACCATTGAGCTTCGGAGAGGGTATGGCAGAAAGGGAAATTTAAAACACATATATTTCATTAAGGATTCAAAATAATTCATTTTTCTTTCCTATATTGTAGGAAAATATGCATTTCTCTTGAGGGTTGTTTTGACAACATAACATTTATTGTGAAATTGTATTCATTTATCTTATTTTTCCAGAAAGAATACATTTTGTGTTTTAAGGAAGGTGTCATCTAGTCACAGTGGGGGTAATGGTTAAAGTTATTCTTGCAAATCAGCACATGAAAATCCTTTTATTGTATTCATGATGTGTTGAAGAGTAATAGACTTGTTTGGGTGCAGTAAAATAAAATTAATCCCTTCATAAACTCTTTGGAGTAACAAATTTAGTAACCTTTTAGTGGAATCTGTCATTTCTATAAAAAAAAGGGGCACGCCTTGATTAAAGTGATTGTTTTCATCTTTCTCTCTGACTCTTCCTTTCTTGGTTAGTCTCTTTATTAGTTAAATAAGGATAAAAGCACTCTATGATTTTGTGATGGATTTAAAAGAATGCTGGATCTGATTTATAATTCAAACAATTATGAAAAAGCCCATGGGCTACCAGAATACAAATACATCAATGTAAAGCATATATTTGTGGATGAAGTACCAACCAATTTGGGTCATTTGATGTACAGATTATATAACATGGAATGTGAGTAAATTATGTTACCTGGAAGATTCTATACAGTAATTGTGAATGCAAGTATGAGAGTGTCGAACTCATCTGTACATCAATAGTTCCCACATACTTCAATCTAACATTTGCCATATCTGATTATTTTTATAACTGACTTCCCAACTATTAATTTCCAAATGAGATGAATAAGAAGAGTTGGATGAGAAATAAAATGTTCTGTGAATTATCTGTATACAACTGACATACCATCTTTATAATGTAAAACTCCAACATTTTTCTTTTGAAAAAATCATTATCAGTTGAAAACATAAAAGTATTAATTTGCATTAAAATGTCTCTTAGTGTGCATTGTAAATAAGTGGATAATGCTTCCATCCTAGGGTCATTTCATGTTGTAATTCTAGATATAATTTCTATTGGACTTTATTAATATGCATTACTTATTATCTTCCCTTTTTTCTGGAGCAAGAACTGGAATAACTGTATCTGGTCTCTAGAGGCATCTTAATTTATAGTGTAAATATCTGGGTGACTTCTATGCTAAATGATAACATCTTTTTTCTTATTAAATTAAATCACTACAATAGAATTCTAACTATGAAATGCACCCCTGTTGGATTTTCTGACCTTGAGTGATGACAGCAGGTAAACTGTTGTCATGTTATACTCATGTCAATGCTTTTGGACTTGTCAATTTTCTTTAATTACAAATCTAATTGACCTTATATCAAAAGCATGATAGGTATACTTTTGAAGTACATATCAATCTGGAATTAGTAATTCTTACTTTCATGATCATTGTTTTTCAATTAATAATATGGATTTAGCATGAAAATTTTTAAATGACTCTTCTGATTAGAATAATAAATGTACATTTGTAAGTACAAAAATGTTTTAAGGAAATTATTCTTACAGATATTCCTTTATTCAAGACCTTTAAAAAGTAGTCTTAAATTTATATGGATATCATCAATATGGATCTATGTCTAGCATAGTTACAAATGTAGAGCCCATATCAAATTGCTTTCTGTCAGGGGGGATTGCTGGAGGGGGAGGGAGTGAGGGAAGGAAAGGAAGAAGAAAAATGTAAAACTCAAAACCTTGCTAAAAATGATTAGTAAAAACTAGAGTAGCATGTAGTAGAAAAAAAACAAATTATTTTTAAAAAATAAAAAACAAAATGTTAATTAAACTTTTCTAATAAATCAAATACTTTTTTCCATATCGTAAGTGCCCTTAAAATGAAAGTATTCTAAAATGTAAAAAAAAAAAATTCATATGATCATGAAAATCTATGCATTTATAGGCTGTGCTTTCATCTACATGGATACTTTTCCATTAATAAAGTACAATGCCCCTCTGCATTTTAATAAGTGGTCTTAAAGATTTTCCTGGCTAAATATATGTATCACCTTGAAGGCTAACTGGTAATAATCTTTTTCAAATAAATATTAGATGTCTTTAAAAGATATATACAGGGTTGCTTTCATATACTGAATGGTTGTTTCATGGTTTTTGTTCTTTTAACAAACCTTTGGAGTAGGGTTCCCTGAACACTTCTTCCTTCTATCACAGGCAATTGAAGGGGCAAAAATACAGTGAAATATCAATAAAATTTTGTAAAATTTTTTAATTGAGACTAAAAAGTTATTTATCTAAAATGATTACTTTCACTTTTAACATTTTTATTTTGTTTACAATTACATGCAAAAGTAGTTTTCAACATTCATTCATTTGCAATTTACGAGTTCCATAGTTTTTCTACCACCCTCCTTTCCCTTTCCCCTCCACATGGTGGCTAACAATCTGATAAAACTTGTACATATACAATCGTGTTTAACATATTTTCATATTAGTCATGTTGTGAAAAAGGAATTAGAACTAAGGGAGAAAAATGAGAAAAAAAAGAAAAAACATAAAAGAAATTTTAAAAAGTGAACATTGTATATGCTTTGCTATACATTCAGACTCCATAACTTTTTCTCTGGATGTGGTTGGCATTGTCCATAACAGGTCTCTCAGAATTGTCCTGGATCACTGAAATGCTGAGAGGAGCTACATTCATCATAGTTCATCTCACAGAATTGTATGTGTACAATGTTTTCTTGGTTCTGCTCATTTCATTCAGCATCACTTCATGCATGTTTTTCCATGCTTCTCTAATGTTTGATCACTCATGATTCCTAAAGAACAATAGTACTCAATAACATTCATATACCACATCTTGTTTAGTCTTCTCCCAATTGATGGGCATCCCCTCAATTTCCAATTCATTGCCACTACAAAAAAAATGTGAGACTTTCCCCATTTTTTGTGATCTTTTGGGGATATAGACTCTTAGTATTGGTATTGCTTAATCAAAGGGTATACACAGTTTTATTGCCCTTTGAACATAGTTCCAGATAGCTCTCCAGAATGGAGAGCTCACAATTCCACCAAGAATGAATTAATGTCCCAATTTTCTGACGTACTCACCAACATTGATCATCTTCCTATTTTGTCATCTAAGCCAATCTGATAGGGGTGAGTTTGTACCATATAGTTGTTTGAATTTTCATTTCTCTAATCAAATGATTTGGAACATTTTTTAAAATTTTTAAAATTTTTTTACATAAATAAATTTAATTTGAATTTTACAATTTTCCCCTAATCTCACTTCCCTCCTTCCATCCTGCACTTAAGGCAGTCTGATAGTCTTTACATTGTTTCTATGCTCTACATTGATCTAAATTGAATGTGTTGAGAGAGAAATCATATCCTTAAGGAAAAAAATAAAATATAAGAGATAGCAAAATTACATAATAAGTTTTTGGTTGTTTTTTTTTAATTAAAGGTAATAGTCTTTGGTCTTTGTTCAAACTCCACAATTCTTTCTCTGGATACAGATGGTATTCTCCGTTGCAGATACCCCAGAATTGTCCATGATTGTTGCACTGAGGAATGAGCAAAACCATTAAGATAAATCATCAACCCCATGTTGCTGTTATGGTATACAATGTTCTTCTGGTTCTGCTCATCTTGCTCAGCATCAGTTCATACAAATCCTTCCAGGCTCCCCTGAATTTCCATCCCTCCTGGTTTCTAATAGAAAAATAGTGTTCCATAATGTCCATATAGCACAATTTGTTCAACCATTCCCCAATTGATTATAATTGTTTATAATACTTTTATGTCTAAATCCTGTATCCATTTTGGTCTTATTTTGGGAAAGGGTGTGAGGTATTGGTCTAATCCAAGTTTTTGCCATACTAATGTCTAATTTGCCCAATGGTTTTTTATTGAAGAGAGAGTTTTTATCCCAATAGCTGGACTCTTTTGGCTTCTCAAACAGCAGATTAAAATATATAGAAATGAGTCCTTTATCAGAAAAACTAATTGTGAAAATTGGTTCCCAGTTTTCTGCATTCCTTCTAATCTTGGCTGCAATGATTTTATTAGTGGAAAATTTTTTAATATAGGCAAAATCATCTATTTGCAATGTATAATGTTCTCTATTTCTTGTTTAGTCTTAAACTCCTCTCCATAGATCCAACAGAAGATTTCTTGTTCTCTTAAGTGATCTATGATACCACCCTTAATGCCTAAATCCTGTACACATTTTCAACTTTATTTTGGTATAGCTGTGAGATATGTCTATGCCTAGTTTTTGCCATACTGTTTTCCAGTTTTCCCAGAAATTTTTGTCAAATAGAGAACTACTGTAGTCGTTGATAAGAGTAGTTTCTTTTTGTACCTACTCTAATCTACTGGTCTGTTACCACCAGGCAGTTTTGATATGACTGTTGCATTATAATATAATTTTAGAACTGAGACAGCTAGGTCATCTTTCTTTGCACTTTTTTTCATCAATTCCCTAGGTATTCTTGATCTTTTGTTGCTCCAGATGAATTCTGATATTATTTTTCCTACCTTTGAAAAATAGTTTTTTGGTAGTTTGATTGTATGGCACTAATTAAGTAATTTAATTTGGGAAGAATTATTATATTAACTTCTAACCATGTGTAACTGACATATTTTCTGCTTGTTAGATCTGACTTTTTTGCGTGAAAAATATTTTGTAATTGTGTTCATATAGTTTCTGGATTTGTGTTTGAAGTGAAATTTCCAAGTATTTATTCTTGTTTATAATTATTTTAAATGGAATTTCTCTTTCCATCTCTTGCTCTTGGGATTTATTTACTATATATGGAAAGTTTGTTGATTCATATGGGCTTATCTTCTATCTTGTGATTTGGAAAGCTGTTAATTGTTTCAAGTAGTTTTTTAATTTGATTTTCTAAAGTTGTTTAAATATACCATCATATTATCTGCAGAGAGTGAAAGTTTTGCTTCATCACTGCCTATTCTAATTCCTTTAAAGTTTTTTCCTTCTCATTGCAATAGTTAACATTCCTAATATAAGATTGAATAGTAGTGGGGAGAATGGCATCCTTGTGTCACCTGATGTTATTGGAAATACTACTTGTTTATTCCCTACATATAATGCTTACTGATGATTTCAGATAGATACAGCTTATTTTAAGTTTAACTCCATTTATTCTTATACTGTTTTGTGTTTTTTACTCGGAATTGCTGCTGTATTTTGTCACATTCTTTTTCAGTATCTATTGAGACAGTGATATGATTTCTCTTGATTTTATTATTGATATGGTCAATTAACCTACCTGGTATAGATTCTAGCACATCATGTTATATTTTCCTAATAACAACTTGTAATCTCTTTGCCAGAATTTTTTTTATTTAAAATTTTTACATCAATATTCATTGGAAATATTGTATAATTTTCTTTGTTTTGGTTCTTTCTGGTTTAGGTATCATAATCATCTTGGTATCATAAGAGGAATTTCACAGATAACCTTCTATTTTAAATATATACATATATAAATATATATAATTGGAATTAATTGTTCTTAAATATTTGGTAGAATTGGCTTGTAAATCCATGTGGACCTGGGCATTTTTCTTAGAAAGTTTATTGAGGGATTCTTCAATTTCTTTTTTCTACAATGGGCTTATTTATGTATTTTATTTCTTTTTCTGTTAATCTAGGTAATTTACATTTTTTTGTAAATATTCATCTCACCTAGATCGTCAAATTTGTTGGCATACAGTGGGAAAAATGACTCCTAATTGTTATTTTGATTTCCTCATGTGGGTGGTGAAATCATCCTTTTAATTTTCATACTAATAATTTCTTCTTTCTATTTTTTTAAAAACCAGATTAATTAATCTAGTTTATTGTTTTTTCATAAAACCTACTCTTCATTTTATCTATTAGTTCAATGATTTTCTTACTTTCAATTTTATTAATTTCTCATTTGACTTTCAGAATTTCCAATTTGATATTTAATTGGGGATTTTTAATTTGTTCTTTTTCTAGCTTTCTTAGTTGCATACCCAGTATCTCTTTCTCCAATTTATTCATGAAAGAATTTAAAGGTATAAAATTTCCCCTAAAAACTGCTTTGGTTACATCCCACAAGTTTTGGGATGATGTTTAATTGTTATCATTATCTTGGATGACACTGTTAATTATTTTTATGATTTGTTGTTTGATTCACTCATTCTTTAAAATTAAGTTGATTTCCAGTTAATTTTTGGTTTATCTTTTTCCATTACCCTTTATTATATGTAATTTTATTGAATATGATCTTAATAAGGATGCATTTAACATTTCTGCTTTTCTGCATCTGATTGTAAGATTTTTATGCCCTAGTACATGGTCAATTTTGATATAGGTATTATATACTGCAGAGAAAAAGGTACATTCTTTTCTATCCCCATTCAGTTTTCTCCATAAGTCTATCATGTCTATCATATCTAAATTTTCTAAGATTCTATTCATTTTCTTGAATTTCTTCTTCTGAGAGAGGGAGATTTTATTATTATAGTTTTACTATGTCTCCCTGTGATTAATTTAGCTTTTCCTCTAAGACTTTCAATGCTATAAAACTTGGTGTTTATATGTGTAACAATATTACTTCATTGTCTATGATGCTTTTTAAGATGTGCTTTCCTTTCTTATCTCATTTAATGATATCTATATTTGCTTTTGCTTTGTTTGACAACAGGACTGCTACCCCTTAATTTTTTTTTTCCACTGAAGCATATTTTGCTCCAACCTTTTACCTTTACCCTGTGTTCATCTCTCTTCTTTGAATATGTTTCTTGTAAACATATTTTAAGATTCTGGGTTTTTATCCATTCTGCTTTCTGCTTCCATTTTATGAAAGAATTCATCCCATTCTCATTTACACTTATGATTACTAATTTTCCCTCCATTCTAGCTTCCCCTATTTATAATTTTCCTCTTTCCTTTCCCTTTTTCCCTCCTCACCAATGATTTCCTTCTGACTACTGCCCCTTATCTTCCTTTGTAAAGATGTATCTAGTTTACTGTTATTGATGCTTTTTCCCCTTTCTCTTTACCCTTTTATACATCACTTGGGTCTTATATTTGAAGACTGAATTTTCTGTTCAGTTCTGTTCTTTTTATCAGAAAATTTCTGTTTCACTGAAAATCCATCTCTCCTGAAAGAATATGCCAAATTCTGCAAGGTAGTTGAATCTTGTTTGTCATCCAAGGTCCTTTGCCCTCTGTAATAAAGTATTCCACACTCTCTGGTCCTTTAATGTTGAAGCTGATAAATCCTGTGTAATCCAGACTGTGGTTCCTTGGTATTTAAATTGCTCCTTTTTGGATACTAGCAATATTTTCTCCTTTAGCTAAAAAAATGAAATATGGCTACAATATTCCTTGGAGTTATTATTCTGGGATCTCTTTCTGTCATGATCAATGTAAGGACTATTTTGTTTTCTTTTTCTTTGAATTTGTGACATATTCACAAACTCCTTTGAGGCTTCACATGTAGGAGCTTTGTCTCTAGTTTCTAAGATTGCATTTTTACTATCCCTATCAGAATAGTAGCTTTCTAGTTTAACTGTCTTTTGGTCTTGTTTTTGTTTTTTGCTCATTTTGTTAGTTGGGCTCTGCTCCTAGGGTATAGGGAGTGGGATCTGATCCCCATCTTACGACTTGCCAAGGTATTGACTATGCAGACTTGTCCCCTCTTTATGCCAAGGCATTGCTGTACAATGGTTTGTTCCATGCCCAGTCCTGTCTATTACACAGGAATTCACAGACTCGATTTTTATCTTCTGGAATTTGATTGATATCCATACTGCTAGCTTACTGCTGCACTGACTTGCAGAGTAACTGTGTGCTGTGGTTAAGACCCTCCCACTGGCTTTACCAATCTCCCAGAAATATTGGACTATACTTCCCTTTTACTGAGAAGAGACAGACCTTTTCTGAAGTTCCTCCATGATATCTTGAGTGGAGAATTTGCTTCACTCTTTTGTTGGTGTAATCTATAACTTTAAGGTCTGTGTAGTCTTCATTTGAAGTTTTTTTCAGGGAAAAGCTCCAGGGGCTTGCGAACTTCACCACTGCCATCTTGGCTCTCAGATGCTTACTTCCTTTATACAAAATCTCAAGGGGCTTAATGAGTATGAAAATATAGTTAGTAATTACAAATTAAAAAAAAAACTTCTAACAAGGCAACCATCTTACTCATGAGGTCTATTTAAAAAAAAAAAGAAAAAATTTTCATGGAAAGAACAAGGTGGAAGAGGGACAGAATTAGACACTTGCAGGTAAAAATAATCCATCTTTTCTTATACTTCTGTTTCATAAGCATTCTTATAAATATATATATATATATATATATATATGTGTGTGTGTGTGTGTGTGTGTGTGTGTGTGTGTGTGTGGTTGGCATTTATTTTAACTTAGCAAATCTTATCCTAATTTGCATTATAATGAGTTACATGTGCAGCTCATCCACTTATTAGAGCATAAGCTTCTTTAGGTCAGAAACTGAAAATAAATCTTTGCATTACCTAATAAAGGAACAGGATTGATGTTAATTCACCTGATTTCTAGTTTTTTTTTTTAATAACACAATGTCTGGCTCATATAGGTGGGGGGAAATACAAATAGCTATATGCCAAACCAAAATATTATAGATGCAAATAGAATTCCTTTTGTATGTATAACTTTGTGAGCAGGATCAAGTATTGCTCAAGTTTCCTTTCATCAGGTCACTTTTGGTTTCAGTAAACTTAAACTGCTGGTCAGACTGAGGCAAGGTAGATATTTATTGCATTTTAATGAACTCAAAAGGGAATGACTCCTCATCTATGTGCCTTATTTTCACAAATATTCATCATAAATAATATCTGTAAACTTTTATTTATTCTCAATAAGACAAAATAAGTGAAAGACCATTAGAACTAATTTCCAATGAAATTTGTTGTAAATTAGAATTGTAAATTACTTTATCTTTCTCTCTCTACAACTGGAGAACCTGTTCATGGTTAAAGAGATTATTTTACTTATACCACCATAAACATTACTTTAAATAGATTTTATTCTCATTTATTAATTCTTTTTTTAAGTTTTTTTTTTTTTGCAAGGCAAACGGGATTAAGTGGCTTGCCCAAGGCCACACAGCTAGGTAATTAGTAAGTGTCTGAGACCGGATTTGTACCCAGGTACTCCTGACTCCAGGGCCGATGCTTTATCCACTGCGCCACCTAGCCGCCCCTCGTTTATTAATTCTTTTTGAAAATTAAACAGAAATGAAATACTGATTTATTGATTTTGGTCATTTCATCACTGTTTTAGATTAGATTAAAGAATTTTGCTTCTGATATTTCCTATTTATTTATTATATTTATTGATTATATTCCTATTTCTTGTATTCTGATATTTCCTATCTACATACCTTAAATTCATCTTTTTTAAAAAATATACTTTTATTAATGTTGTAAAATATCATTTTCATTATAAAATATGCATTTCCTAACAATGGAGAAAGGCATTTTCCCCTGTCTGTTTTATTTGTGTTAGAGCTCCAAATATAATAAAATATTGAAATATAAATATCTATCTATATATATTAATTTAAAAACTTTCCACAACTTTAATATTCAGCTCATTCAGGAATAAGAGATAGAGTTGGTCATACAAAAATAGAATTTTATGGGACTATTGAAATTACCTTGCCCATTCACTTATTCTGCAGATGTGGAAATTGAGCTTGTGATAAATTAAAAGACCTAAGATCTAGAGATAGAAGGAATCTCAGATGCCAACAAATAATGTTCTTTGATTCTCAAGACAGTTCTCTGTTTCTCTGTGCTGCATTCTTGCTTTGCCCAAGGTCATACAAATAGTGACAGAGCCTGGACCATTTCCATTCTCTAGGGTTTATTACCTTTTTGGAAATACCCCACTGTCTCCAGTATATGCCCATAGTTACCAAGTTTGTGAAAAGGAAAAAAAGTATGTATGACCATGTTAATTGTAGTAAAAGTTCCACTAATAGACCCTGTTATTCATCACATAGGTTGTGACATCTTACATAACAGAATCCTTCCTTGAGGAATTCCTTCCTTAAATAAAAGAGAAGGATAGGCAGAACAAATGCCTCAGCCTCTGTCATTACTAAAGATTATTTAAAAGTCATGAAAATCTTCATTTGCCTGCAGGAGTTGTGACATATGGTCAGAAATGGCTAGAAGATTTATTGTGTAATCTCTCTTGAATGAGATTCAAAATATTCTTTAACAAGGATCCCATCCCTCATCATCCTTGGAAAAAGAAAACCTTCAGAACTCATAGAGCATATAGAAGCAGAAAGAAAATGATGAGATTCAAATGTCTAGAAATGACAGACTCTAATCAGTATTACCATCCCATAATAAAAAAAAATGCTAAGAAAATACAATTGTTTTACTGCCAGGACATTTAACTGACATTTCATTGACCTAAAGAAACCAATAATATAGATAACACTTCTGAATTTCTTATCACATATTACAATATACTGAGAGGGAAGATTTGTACAAAATACAAAGAACATGGTCATCTTTTGCCTTTTTTTCTAATTCCCAATTTTACCTTAAGAACAATATTTTTAAAAAGTCACACATAAGATTTCTTCATTGTCTTAGTTACAGTTTTTCTGTGTTTTTTCTGTGTTTTTTTCTTTCTTTTTCCTTTTTCTTTTCTTTTTTTTCTGTAAAAAGCAATACTCTGGGCAAAGGGAGGAGGACATAGGTAATGTAAAAGCCAAAGAAATCAATAAAAAATTAGATTTTTCAAAACAAAGCTGATAAACATAGATTTGGCTTTTACCTTCTAGTTGCTGAAAGGATAATGAGAAAAGCTTCTTTCTTCCTAAGTTTTATCAAATGGATAAAAACCAATGAAATTTTAAAAGTACAAAATGAAAAGCCCCAGGAGCAACTTGAGAAAAGAAAATTACAGTAAAGAAGTCACCTAACAAAATAAAATCTCCTAGGAGGATGAAGGAAAGCAATCAAGCCTCCTGTGTACCTGGGAAGAAAAAGGGGGGAAATCACTTTCATTTTTTCCAAATGCTTCTTTGTTGGAAAACATTTACTCCTTTTACTAGGCCAATTCTCTCTCCATTCCTCTCTTCATTTTCCAAGGATAACAGAACTTGTCCTCACAAATATGAACATTCCGGCTGAAAAGATATGTACAAATAAGTATGGGAGAAAATGAAGGATGTAATGGGATCAAAAGAGAAATAATGATACTAGCAATCATATGAATGTTAAGGTTTGCAAAGTATTTTATTTTTTGTCATTTGATCTTTGCAACAATACTGTGAAAGAGGTGTAGTTTGCCAATTAAGAACACTGGGACTGAGTTAAGTGACTTGCCCAGGATCATACTTAGTAAGCTTCTGAGGCAGGATCTGTTTACAGGTCTTTCTGATTGGAAATTCATGATTGCACTTAGCTTCTTCCTGAAATGGCAGCAAATTGCTCTTGGAAAATTTGAGGAGAGAGAAATCTTATTTCCCTAAATTTCCAGATTGCTCTGTCGATGAGAATATATTAATCTTTTAAGTGGACATTGTAAGGTATTGTAGCAAGAGCTTAGATGGATCCTTTCCAGATTCAAGTTAGGGCGGTCTCATTTTAAAATGAATTAATTAATCCCACTGTATTAACGAAAAATACATTATAAATGTACATGGATATTTTGGAAGAGAAAAGGACCCCAGTGTTCCTTTGTAAAATAACATTAAGATTACAAATTAAAACTGTTCCCAAACAATTTGTAATTTTCTGGGAAAACATAACTGTGATTCTCTGAGTTAGAAAAAGAATTTTCATTATGAATATAGAAAATTAATCCCCTGTGTTTAGTGTTACTAAGAAGCAAGATGAGGGTGTTGAAAGAAGGTGAATATTCAAACAGATACTACTGCTCCATAAATAAGTATTTTCAGATCCAGGTAAATAACAATTAAATTTAAAGTGATCAGTACTGAGCATTAGCCTACTTCTTGTTTCTTGGACTGAGGTTAAGAATAAAGAACTATACATTGCTGAGACCCAAAATACCAGGCCAAGTCCAAAGTTAAAATGTGAGAAGTTTCTAGGGCACTTATATGTAGAGCTATGGTTTTCTTTGGGAATTAGAATATTTTTTGATGGTTGAACTTTATTGCAGTTCATTATTGTGCTATCATTAAGAATTAATTTGGGGCACACTAGTCTGCTCCAATGTCAAGCATCATTTATGGAAAAGAGAGCCAACATATAAGGCCAGAAATCAAAATAACACTAATTAACCTGAATCACACACTGGAACGCCTTTGTAAATAATGATGCCCTGTAAGGAAAGTTTTGTGCTTAAAAAAACAGAACAGGAATAACAACAAAAATACAACTAAAGCTAAGCATCTGATCAGACTCAAATGTAGTGGAATCCTCTGCAGGTATATGATCATAACTGTGGTTTATTTTCTCCAAAAAGAGATGTGTTGAATTTGGTTTGCAGTTACTTCTCTTAAAGATCACAAATTTTATTTTCTCCCCACAGGTCACAAAACAGAGTTTCTCTAAAGAAAACATGTGGATATATTTCCATATAAATGAGAAACATCTTATTCAATAAGTAGTCTTTATCTTTCATGTCCATTTGACTGTAATGAAGGGATTTGGGTGGTTAAATTTTTAGAAAATATGGAACTTGCCTAGTTACCCTAATCAATGACATGGAGAATGTTGGCTTAGAGAAAGCTTTTATCTCTAGCTTCAGTAGGGGACTAATTATAGTGACATTGCAGTTATGAAAAATAGTTTCCAATTCATTGTGGTAAGAGGTCCCAAAGAGCCTAATCACTAACATACACTGTGTATGTCTAATGAAGGTTTCATTTGCTTATATCTATTTTTATAATAAAGTATTTCAGAGTAGGAACTTGAATTTCTGAAGAAATGTGATTTTAAAAAAAAGTTGTCATTAATTTTTCATACTGTAATTGCATTCCCTTTATCCAAAATATTATTTACTCTGAGTATTATACATAATATAGTCTAACTATTCTAGAAGAATATAGAAAAACCAATGTGATGTGTTGTAATATACTGGCAGAGAAGCAAAAGTTTGGGACTGATAAATTCAAGTCAAGGAGGAAATATTTTAATATTGAAGTAACAAACATTTACATAAAAATAAATAAATCATGTTAATTTAAAGATATATACATACACACACACACACATATATATATATATATATAGTACATATATATATATACTATATATATAATATGTTTGAACTAGGCATTGCTAGGAAAGAAGCCTTGATTTAGGCTAAAATAAAGGTCAGAGATCATTGTAATATTTAACTACCTTGGTATTTCATTGCAAAATATAGTAATTGAAATAATTTTCTCTTTCCCCAAAATCAGAGTTCTAAGATTTGGTTATAAACTTCAAAAATATTTCCCCTCTAGAAAAGGATAATTTAGGTAAAGCTGATTGATCATGTTATCCATTTCTTAATAACTATAATAATGGTTGATTTTTAAACTGAAAATTTGCCTTAGGCTTTACCAAAAGTCCTAACAATAAAGATGAATTAATCTCTTTCTCCCTATATGGTCTGTTGAAAACTATGAAAAGAAAGAGTTCAATAGGTTACTTATCCCATACAAAGGTCATATAGGTCTGTGCCTGACTTGGAGTTTTGTGGTTTTTAAAGTAAAATGCCTGAGTTAACATACTTCTCAAAGTTCATCACCTTTCTCATACAAAATTATTTATTTTGCACCTTCTATCTTTTGCAAATGTCTAGCCAGATTTACCATCAGGTTGCCACTACATAGTCAACATGAACTGAATCTTACACACGTAAAAACAAAACATTGCTTGAAAGAATTAAAGAATGAAATAAAAATTCCCTGATGCAGGTACTTCTTTAATTTAGGAAAAGTATAATTGCACTTGATATATTTTTAAATGTCTTGAAGATAATCCCAAATTCTCTAAATCCTAAAACTATAGCCTGGTCACATTTAAACTTTAGAGTAAAACACTACACATTTCTTTTATGTGTAACTGCCTTTGTTGATTCATCACTCATCATTATATATTGCAGTGCATAGATTTCAACAAGAAATAATTCAGTCTTTCTTGCTAGAACTGACAAAGGTGATGAGCTTTGAGAAGTATGCTAACTCAGACATTTTGCTTTTAAAACCACAAAACTCAAAGTGAGGCAAAGATCTATATAACCTTTGTAAGGGATAAGTAACCTGTTGAACTCTTTCTTTCATGGTGTTCAACAGACTACTTAGGGAGAAAGAGATTAATTCATTTTTAATGTTTGGAAAATATAGTCATTAAAAAGCAGATAACTTAAAATGCCAGAAATGCTTTTAACATTACAAGAAGTGCCCTTCTTTCCTAAATAGCTTGCTACTTTTGGAGATCTAGATACGCTGAGGTATTAAATATTAAAATAGAGGTTGCTTTTTAAAATGCAGTGTTTCTTATCAGAAAAAAACAGTTTGAACAAGCAGTGCTGTTGTATAATTCATGATGTTGCTAATAAGATAGTCTACGAGCCTCATGTGTTATGCTTTGGAGAATGACGAGCATTTTGTACAATCAAGATTATCCCCTTGTTCATGTCTGCTTAAATATATGCAATTTCCACTAAGCTTACTTGGGATTGTAACTGTGTAGATTTTGGCACATTGAGGTAATCTGTGATATTTTATAGATGAAGTTCATATAGGATTGAATTGGGGGGGGCAATAGAGGTGGAGGTTACAAGTGATAGTATTATGCCACCATCAATGGTACTCTAAATCACCAAGACAGATCAATCCATTTATCTGTCAGGAAAACAGAGTGGATGACTAGACAAGGCAATTTTTTAGAGCCTCTTCTGATCTATTTTTCTAGAAGTCTTCATCATAAATATGCTCATAACTTTATTTTTCATTGTTTAAAGTCACTAAATAAATGTAGGGAGTATAGGCAGGCTTTTTATGAAGGGTTTTTTATGGTATCACGACTTCATTTTTTATCCATCTACAATCATATAATAATCCTTTATATTTTAGAATAAGGAATCTGTGCATAGATTTCAAGAGATCTCTGAATTTGGATGGTGAATAGTTTATTTTAACAAACTTCTAGCTTAAATTTACCATTTCCTCTGAATATGAATGTAGACAACAAAGAAAAGAGGTATGATGGCTTCAGCAGACTTCCATGATACAATAAAGATTTAGAACTGGTATAAAGCAATAAGTCCTTTACTTTACAGTAAGTGCTTTCCTTGTTCTCTGTCTCAAGTTAGAAAATGAAAATGGCAAGTGTATAGTTATTATAACCATCTCCTATTCACCTGTCATAGATTGTTTATTTATTCTTGGTCTAATGCCTTATTACTAATCTTGATTAATGATTTTTCTATTCCATACATACCTACAGATTTATTAATACATGTTGATGATTCTGTACAGTGTTCATTTTTAGTAATCACAACTTTTCCTTAAAACAAATTGACATTTAACAATATTTCCATGTGTATTCTGAGAACTGACTAAAGTGGTAAGAGTTTAATGTCTCAAGTATTCTTTTGTAAGATCCAATACTAGTATATATAGGAATAGAAAATTAAATGAATTGGATGTTTACTAAATTGCATTGGTATAAAAGTTCCTGAAAGAAGTCAAACCTCAGGACCTGATTCTAACAAAAGAAGCTATAGATAATTCTAAATGTACTGAGTCCACTAGTAATTGCAATGTTCATTTTCAATTTTTAGGTAGTCTATAAGGGTCTTCATCATGTTTGAAATGTAAATATTTTGAAAATTAGTCTGTCTGAGTTATAAACAATGCAGGACCTTATTTCTCAAGCTAAGCCATATATCTTGTCATATATTACATATCCCAAATCATTTTTCTACTTAATAACATTTTGTAAACTCTATATATGTTTATAAAAATCAGTTTAAGAGACTATTTTAGTTGGTAAATTTATATTCGCTAAATAACTACAATGAATTGTCCTAAAACTTAGTTATACAGAGAAGGACCCCCAAAATAGCCTCTGGTTCAACTCTAATGGGAAAGACAACATGCAAGCAACTATGTACAGACAAGACATATGGAGGATGAATTCAGGGTACGCTAAGGTATTAGGAATGGATGTTTTCAGAAGGTAAGATTTTAGCTGAGACTTGACGGAAGGTAAGAGGTAAAGATGAGGATAGATAGTGTTTAGTTGTAGATATAGTCATTGAAAACACTCAAAATAGTGGTTTCGTCTGGAATGGAAGCTATGTTTAAAGAACAACAGGAAGAGTTGTTTTCTTTGGATTGTAGAAGTTGGGGTTGGTGGAATAAGGTACAAAGACTAGAAAGGTAGGAAGGACTTTGAAAGCCAAATAGCAGATTTAATATTTGATCCTGTAGCTAAATAGCTAAATAGTGGGGTTACTTGGTCAGATCTGGATTTTGGCAATTTGTTTGACAGGTGAATGGAAAATGAATTGAAGTGACAAGAGATTTGAGGTAGAGAGAGCAACCAGCAGGATTTTATAACAGTTCAGGTGTGTGGTAATGAGCTCCAAGGTGGTTTCAGGGTCAAAGGAAAGAAGAGCACACACAGAACAGATATTTCAATGGTGGAAAATGACAGGACTTGGCCACTGGATGGGGGGGAGGGCGGGTGAGAGAATAAGGAGTTGAAAATGATATCTAAGTTGTGAGGATAAGTGATTGAGACCCTGAAAAGTAATAAGCAATTTAGGAAAGGGCCAGAGGTGAAGGAATGTAATGAGTTTAATTTTAGACACATTAACTTTAACAAGTCTATAGTTTATCAAGTTTGAAATGCTTAAAACTCAGTTGGAGATGTGAGACTGGAAGACATGAGAGAAGTTAAGGCTGAAAAGTAGATCTGAAAGTAATGAGCCTTAATTAGATCATCAATTAAAATATCAATGAAGAAGAAGAAGAGAAGGGAGCATAGAATAGAATCTTGTGGGGGCACCCAATGATTGTAGGTATAATATAGGGTAATATAGAACTTCCTTAGTTGTTTCACCTAATTTTCTTGGTGGGGGGGATCCTACAAAATAATAAATGAACAGAAAACAATTCAGAGAAGGAGTGGGGTTATTTCTAATCATAAAATCCACCCTAATTCTCAAAATAGATTACTCTGTATTCTGTAAAAGAACAAAGTGAAAATTCCTTTTATTGTTTTACCATTGACTTAACAAGATATACACAGTAAGTTTGTTTATTACTTTATTTTAAACTTTTTTAATGCCTTATGTTTTTAGCAGACATTTTCTTAAGGTGAAATAAAACTTGTCTTCACCCCAAAGGGAAATTGAAGAGAAGGTGTGATAACTGTCTTTCAGTATCTAAGGAGCTGTCATGGATTAGATTTTTTGTATGAATTTAGATTAGTCACTATACTTCTCTGGATTTCATTTTCCTCATGAATAAAATGAAGGAATTGGAGTAAATGATATTTAAAGTCCTTTTATCTCTGGAAGTTATGTGTCTGTTGTTACTTCTGTAGTTCCAAAGGACAGATTTAGTAATAATGGATAGATATTACAGAATGGAAGAGTTTGGATTTTTTTTTAAAATAATTTTATTGATACCCTTTTTTTAAAACCTTTTAGCATTTCCTATTTCATCTATCTGGTTCCTTTTCAGAAATGTCTACTATTTGGGGCTGACCAAAAATGGAATGGGTCACTTCTTCAAGACAGTGTTCCCCTTTGTTGAAAATAGTCCAAGTAGAGGCTTAATAAACACCTGCCAGGCATTTTGTAATGTGAGCTATTCATTGAGGTTAAAAAGCTGAACTTGATGATTTCCAAGTTCTCTTCAGTATACTGAGATTATAGTTAACCCTCTTCTGTGGGCACTATGGAGTTCTCTTTTAAATAAAGCATTCTGCTTCTCTTAAAGTATACATGGACTGAATTGTAAAAGGGTAGATATGATGCATACCTTAAATTATGTGAGAGGGTAAAAGTGAAAATGGAAAGCTGCTGTACTACTGTCCCGCAGGATTGTCTTTTGAACTAAAATAGAGATTGATTTTATGTGGAGAGATGGATAGCTAAGGCCAAGGTTTCTGGATTCATTCCATTTGGAAACAGAAATAAATGAGACATGCAAATAAAGGAAGGATCTGTGAAATCATTACTGGAAAATGAAATTTACTATGCAGGCAAGATAAGAGTTGCATTTTAGAAACATTGATAAGTGAATGTCAAATCATACATTTATATGTGACCATTTGGTTACTTTGGCAACACAGAAATTATTAGTGGTTCCTGATAAGCAGTCCTCCTTTCATAACCACCTGTGGCTCTGGTCCCTGTTTCTCCCAAGAATATTCCTGTTTTGATAAAAACTGTATTTAATGGTAAAACATATGTATTGATGTCAAGAGGATTTTTCTTTAATGTTTTATGGATCACTCTGGTTTTTCTTGGTTTTATTAGTGTTATAACAAGGATTTTGAGATTTTTTACTTTTTTTTCCCTAAAAGGTAAATATTTGGAATGCTTAATTAAAATATAAATAACTTTTTAAACACTTCCTTCTTTATACTAGTAATATTTTCTTCTACTATATATGTTGGAATGCCATAACACAAGACTGTCATTAACATAAGATAAATGCCATGAAGTATGGTTTTGTAGCAGTATTATTTTTTTGTCAGTGATTCTATAAAGACATAAAAATATGCAGTACTATAATTGCAGATTTTAAAAGTCATTCCACCTAGAATAAGTCAGGCAAATGTAGAGATTCTCTCATAGCATAACACAATCTGATTTTTTGAAATGTACTTATGTTATTATTTTCTAATTAGCTAACTCAAAGAAAGTTTTTTTTATTTAGAAATCCAAATTATTTTGTCTCTTTGGGAGAGGTTTGAATTTAGAGACATATCATTTTGAGGGAACTAAATTTATATCTGATTCTAAACTGATAGACAGGGAAACACATGATAAAGAATGCATCAAGAATCAAAAGACTCAAGGAAATAGAAACTCTTTGTAGTCAGAATAATAATCTAGAGAACATATAATTTCCCACTTTATGTACTTGCAAATAAGATTGCTTTAGGAAAGTAGCATTAAAATAACATTGTTGGAATAACACATAGGTCTCACTTGAATCAAATGAAGAATTATTTCCATAAATTGCATGTCTCTGGCCAGTTGACTAATGTAATGTAATTTCATGGCACAGATACTTTGTTCCTATGTTGATCCTTTGTGAGTGTAAATCTTTTTCTTTCAGAAATGCTTTAAAAATATTTTTAATTTAGTCATAGATATTACCAATTGCAATGATTTTTCTTTAATTTTTAAAATAAATACTATCATGAATCAGATTTTTTAGGAGACCATTCATATGTCATTTGGCATCTTTTATGATAGGCGTAGGAGCTGAAGCTGAATATAATCATGTTCAGACGATATGTGAAAATTTCTAGACCTTTCAATATTTCATACAATGCCTTCAATTTGCTGTCTCTCTCTTTTTTAAAAGAACTACATTTAGGCTATTAAATATTTTGAGGTTATAGAGTATTATCCATTTTGCCAGACTTAAATTGCATTAACTTCTTTCTGACTTGGTAGGTCTATGAAATCATTGAGTCTTTCATTTCCTGGGTTTTCCAAATTGTTTGTAAACCAAAAAAACCTTTGAATCTAACAACAGTTTTTGTTCTGAAAGTTTACTTGCCAATCAGTTGTTTAAAAATTATTTTGCTTTCTCTTTATAAAAAACAAACAAACAGAAAATGAAATAAAGGGGAGATTCTCAGGTTATCCCTTTCACATCTATTTAAACACAGAGAGCAGTAAAAGAGTACTAGACTTTACTGAGTTTAAATTGTTATTCTAACACTAATTTTATATGATATTTAACCTCTCAGTTTACTCATCTGTAAAATCAGGCAGGTAATATTCAATGATACTTGAACTATTTTTCCTACATAGTTGTGGATCAAGTGCTTTAAATACATTGAAGTAATGTGCAATTTAGTTATTTTAAATAATATAATTGCAAAGTTAAGCAACAGTTTTATATGTTGTATATATATTATATATATACAAATATATAATATATATATATGTATATTCATTGATGTATGAAATAGTATATCATGGTTTTAAAAGACATATTATCTACCCCCAAACCAAGGCAGGTAGCAGGGACAAAGTGTAAAGGACCTGAAATACAGGGCAACAGCAAAAGAATTCAGAACATTTTAACTATCATTATGTTGTGTAAAACATTTGAGTCAGGTGTTCAAATATCAGAGACTGGCTGGAAAGCAGAGAAAATGGTCTATATATAAAGGGGGATGCTAAATATGCTGTAATTGATTTTGATGCATTTAATTTTCTATTTGGCAAGAATGTTAAAAATAATCAACTTTGACTTTAGAGTATCATGGTCTAAATTCCAAGCTAAGGCAATATGTGTTTTAATAGGGAATGACAGAAATGTTTTTATGGCTTAACTTCTGTAGATTTCTTTGCTCTATGTCTTGATTAGCACATGATGCCAATGTCATTTTTAGGTGATTGTCTTATGATAATACCACATAATATTCTGCCATCTGGGATTTGGTCATTTTCAGGTTTTTTTCCCTTTTTTGTCACTGACTCTGTTTACAATATCAACAAAAAATGACTACTTGATGGAATATTACTACTATATTGGGCCAAACTAATCCTTTTCTATAACCACATACAAATTAATCAGTTAGAAAAGTTTGCCAGCTAGCTTTTTTTTCTAAGAAAATTAATAATATAACTATATTATGAATAATGGAACAAATAGGATTCATCTATTCAGAAATAACAATTCTTTGTTATCATTTAGTCCAAAGGTCACTTTTGCTTTTTCTATAGAGTTACCTCTCTTATTCAGCTCACTAATACCGTGAAAACCTTGGGAAATTTGAGAAAAATAGTCTTTGAACATAATTCTACACTGACAAGAAAACCAAAAGACTTGCATAATTTGTTTCAAATATACTTTAGTTATCCTAGTCTCTCATATATACTCTGAATTAATCTTGGAAATCAGATGAGTAGTAAATTTTACGATACAGTAAAAAAAGAGTCTTTCAAAGATTCTTCGATCATAGCTTTGATTTAAAACTTTCTGGCCATTCGGTTTTGCTATTATAAGATGAAATATGTAGGTGCTTGTGTATAATTTGATACTAAAATCTTGTTCTATCTTATTTTTTCAGCATTATTTCCCTCTTTTTCCTAATTTCCAACCAAATTTTGCTGTGCCCCTTCCCATGCATTTTAATTCTCTAGGTCTTTTTCTGTGCTTGAAATATAATCCTTCCATATGTGTGCCTTTTGAAATGAATTTACTTGTCTCCCTCATCTTCCTTTTTCCACTACTCAACTCTATACCAAGAAAATGACTTTTCCTATCCCAGAAAATGACTTTTCCTATCTCTTATATCTGGTAGTACTTTGTCTTGATCCCTCCTTGCCCATATCTCATTCTATATTATAATTTATATGAATTAAGTTCTTTATTAGAATGTTAATAATTTTAGACAAGAGGCTATACATTTTTTTACATCTTTGAGATGCAAAGATCAACATAGTGCCTTTCACAATTCAGACATTTTGTAACTTCTTCATTGTCTGATATGTACATGTGTGTTTGTATGTATGGGGGGAGAGACAGAGACAAAGACAGAGAGAGAGAGAGAGAGAGAGAGAGAGACAGAGAGACAGACAGACAGACAGACAGACAGAGAGACAGGGACTTATCCTGATTTCTTACACACAGATGTCAAAGTTGCCCATGAATACTATAAGCAATTCTAACAGTCTTCTGTGATGTTACAAACTGACAAAATTTTAAGTAGCTCCTTACCATCAGAATGTTGGAATTGTTCTGCTTTTGAAGTATCAAGATCAATTACATTATTTTTCACAAGTTGTTTCCAGTTCAGAAAACAATGTGATGCTATGGAGCTGAGAACTATCAAACAGAAAGGCTGTAGCTAAATGCACCTGAACAAATTAAACAGGAAGTTAAAGTAGAGGATGACAACTACACAAATGAACTAAAGAATAATACATACACACACACACATATATATATATATATATATATATATATATATATATATATATATATATATAATACATATATATATATATTTAAGGACCTTCTTGAAATGAGCTATATGTTTGAATTAAAAAAATTATCAATGAAATGTATTAACTAAGTATTTCTGGTTTCTAATTAAAACTAGATTGACAGGAACAAAACAATTATAAATAATGAATCTATTTTAAATCCAAAATAAAGTGATCCACTTCTCATATCTAATCATCTTTAATCCCATTAGAGTATCATGTATTGCTTCTGTAATAGGAAAAATAATGTCAAAATAATAATATATTTTAGAATATATCAATTTGTAGGGAATGGCTTCTACACTGATAAAAAAATCTTGAAATTTGTTCAGAGCTATGTATTATTGAATGAGATGAAACTCAAAAATTACACTACCAGTGTCATGATATGAAAGCATTATGAATAGAATTTATTTTGAAAAGTATGTTATTTCATTGGGAAAAAGAATATACATAGCCATATAGAAGCTGTTTAAATTTTGTTGAATGGCTACCTGAAATTTTCAAAAATAAATGTCTTTATGAATAACTGAATTTCTGAATGGCAAATAACTTGCCTTTTTAAGAACAAACATTTTAAAATATGTTTTTGGCTAATAAAATAACTACATTTATACCTAGTCCATCTTGAAACTTTATTTCTTTGAACACAGAGAAGAATCCAGAAATAAATGAAGAAGTGGTTCCAGTGATAACAATACTCTATACATTGCATAGCTGTTGTATTTTATTCAAAGCAAAGTCTCTCTAGCCCTCAGGGCCATATTTAATCTAATTTTATGTATTATTTAACAAGCAACAGTAGAAGTCAAAGAGGATTGAAGCTTTTTTATTCTGGAAGTATGATTTTGTCATTAATATGAAATGCAGGAAAAATACTTTTTGGAATTGCGGACATTTATTTTGGGATAGGTTGCTTTTACAATGCTAATGCTTATATACAGGTAGAAATGACATATTAAAGGACTTGGAACTGAGATTCCATATGTACTCTTCTCATAAGATGCTTTTTAATAACTACAGAGTATCCAACTGTATTTATAAAAGTAATTTCATTCCATTTACAATAAATGTGAGGAAAAGAGAGTTTCTCCTCAATTAGCTTAGAAAAAAATACTTTACTCATTTTTGTGTGTTGTGTGAAAGACTTTATAGAATTAGGGGAATTTTGGAGGAGAGGGTCTAGTAGAAATTGGGATTCATTGGAATTTATGGTATTTGAAATGGAGTTTAATGTGATCAAATCTGTGATTTTGGAATATCACTTTGATAGGTGAATAAAACGATGAATAAAATATAGGATGAATATAATATAGGAGAGACATGTTCCAGGGAAATGTGAGATCAAGGCTATTACAATTGATTAAATGGGGAATGGGGAATGCCTGAATTTGGGGGGGGGGGTTGCTCTATGAATAAAGAGAAGAGGGCATATGGGAAAAAAGATATCACAGAGGTACACTTGGTAATTACTTGGAATGAGAGAGTGATTTTTTTGGTAGAGAAACTTTGTCAATGAAAGGACGGTGGTATCCTGAAAAAAATATGAAAGTCTGGGAGAGAGGTGATTTTGGGGGGGAGAGAGGGGAGTGATGTTTTTGTGGAATTAAGTTTGGGGTATGTTGAATTTGAGATCACTAAAAGTTATTGATGGCCTAAAGGGAGCTGGTTATATGGACTTGATCTCATAGTAACATAATTAATGTCAGTATTTTAGATGATTTCCTAAAGTTCTCTAAGAATACCACCATATCATCTACAAAATGTGAGTTTTGCTTCTTCATTACCTATTCTAATTCCTTCAATTTCTTTTTTTCTTCTAATATATTGTTTAATAATAGTGGTGAGAATGGCATCTTTGTTTCACCCCTGATTTGATTGGAAATAATTTTAGTTTATCCCCTTACATATAATGCTTAGTGATAGATATTGCTTATTATTTAAAGGAACATTTCATTTATTCCTATGCTCTCTAATGTTTTTAATAGGGATTGGTGTGGTATTTTGTCAAAACCTTTTTCAGCATCTATTGAAATAATCATATAATTTATTTTAGGTTTTTATTGATATGGTCAATTATGCTGATTGTTTTCCTAATATTGAAAAACCCTGCATTCCTGGTATAAATCCTACTTTATCTCAGTGTATAATGCTAGTGATAACTTGCTATAATACCTTTGTTAATATTTTATTTAAAATTTTTGCATTCATTAGGGAAATTGGTCTGTAATTTTCTTTCTCTGTTGACTTTTCCTGATTTGGGTATCAGCACTATATTGATGTCATAGAAGAAATTTTGGATAACTCCTTCTTCACCATTTTTTTTTCAAATAGCTTCTTTAGAAATGGAACTAATGGTTCCTTGAATGTTTGGTAGAATTCACTTGTGAATTCATCTGGCCCTAGAGGTTCTTTCTGAGGAAATTCATTGAAGATGACGTGTCCAATTTCTTTTTCTAAGCTGGAGCCATTTAATTATTTAATTTCCTTTTCTGTTAACCTGGACAGTGTATATTTTTTAAAAACGTTCATCCATTTTACTTAGATTGTCAAATTTATTGGCATACAGTTGGGCAAAATAGATATGATACTCATTTCCTTCTCATTGGTGGTGAATTCACCTTTATTTCATTTTTTGATAATGGTAATTTAGTTTTCCTCTTTGATTTTCTTAAATAAGATTAACCAAATATTTTATTCATGTAAGTATTTACAGATATAATATTTCCCTTCACAATTACTTCGGCTGTAAAACATAACATCCACAAAGAGCTGTCTTTTTATTGTCATTGTTTTGGGTGAAATTATTAATTATTCTTGTGATTTCTTGTTTGATTCATTCTTTAGAATTGGATTATTTAATTTCCAATTAATTTTAGGCCTTTTTCTCCATGACCCTTTATTGCATATTATTTTTATTGCATGTGAAAAGGATACTTTTAATATTTCTGCCTTTCTGCATTTCATTATGAGGTTTTATGACCTAATACATGGCCAATTTTTGTTTAGGTCTCATGTACTACAGGAAAAAAAAAAGTTATATTCCTTTCTATCTCCATTCAGTTTTCCTGAAACTTCTATCAGGTCTAACTTTTCTTATTTTCTATTCACGACTTTAACATCCTTCTTATTTATTTTATGGTTAGATTTGTCTAATTCTGAGAGAGGGAGATTGAGGTCCATACCAGTAGAGTTTTGCTTTCTGTGTCTTCTTGTAACTTATTTAGCTTCTTTTCTAACAATTTCAATACCATATTGCTTAGTACATTCATGTTTATATTGATATTACTATATTATCTATGGC
This sequence comes from Macrotis lagotis, assembly GCF_037893015.1. Lineage (NCBI taxonomy): Eukaryota > Metazoa > Chordata > Mammalia > Peramelemorphia > Peramelidae > Macrotis > Macrotis lagotis. Next base: position 157,779,591 of record NC_133663.1, read on the forward strand.
CTTTTAGGAGGACATCATTTCCTTCCTTATACCTTTTAATAAGAGATATTTTTTCCATTTGCTTTATGTAAGATAAGGAATGCTATCTCTGCTTTTTACACTTCAGCTGAAACATAACATATTCTGTTCCAGTCTTTTACCTTTAATCTGTGTATCTCTCTGTTTCCAAGGTGCCTTTTTTTGGTAAGCATATCATAGGATTCTGGTTTTTCTCTCTGCTATGCTTCTGTATTTAAGAGACTTCATCCCATTCACATTTGCAGTTATAATTGCTAATTTTTTATTGTCTTTCAAGCTATCTCCCCTCCATTTGCACTTCCCCCCCTTCACCCTATGCTGTGTTTTGTTTCTCCATATTGCCTCCCTCAGTCTAAACCCCCTTTTCTTCCCTCTGTCCCATTTCCCTCTCTTTTTTCCCCCTTCTTTTCCTGTGGTCAGTTCCTACTTCCCTTACCCCACCCCCTTGCCACTCCTAATACTTGAAAGATAAGATAAGTTTCTAAACCCTAATTTAGTGTATGGGCTATTTCTTCCTTGAGCCAAATCTAATGAAAGTAAGATTCTGCTGCAATAGGTCTTTGCACCTCTTAATGTAATGTAATTTACCCCAATTTGTCTTCACCTTCCTCCCATCTTATTGCGCTCTCCCTTTTTTCATGTCTTAATTTTTTTAACTCAGTTCATCAAAATCAACTTATGTCCATACCCCAGCCTAAGTATACTCTCTCTAATAAAGTTATGATTTTCAAGAGTTATGAGAATCTCCCTGTCAGGGAGGAACATAACCAGTCTGATCTTATTGAATAACAACCTTTTTCCTTCTTCCTCTTTTTACCTTTCCATGTGACTTTTGTTTGATGATCAAATTTTCTATTTAGCTCTGGTCTTTTCATCAAGAAAGTTTGGAAGTCACCTATTTTGTTGAATGTCCATATTTTTCCCTGAATAAATATTTTCAGTTTTGCTGGGTAGCTGATTCTTGGTTGTAATCCAAGTTCCTTGCCTTTTGGAGTATCATATTCTGGTCCTTTCATCCTTAAACATTGATGCAGTCAGGTCCTCTGTAAACCTGTGACTCCTCAGTATTTGACTTGCTTCTTAGCATACTGCTTGCAGGATTTTCTCCTTGATCTGATAATTCTGGAGTTTGGCTACAATATTCCTTGTTTCAGAATTCTTTTCAGAAAGTGATTGGGGAATTTTTGCCCTCAGGTTCCAGGATATCAAGACAGTTCTCTATTTCTCCTATTATTGTTTTACCAATGAGGTATTTTACATTTCCTTCTATTTTTTCCATTATTTTGTTATTTAATAGATTATTGGTTTCTCATGAAATCATTCACTTCAGTTAGTCCCATCCCATTTTTCAAGGAGGTATTTTCTTCAACTAGCTTTATCATTATCTCCTTTTTCATTTGGTCAATTCTATTTTTAAAAGATCTATTATCTTTTTTCCAATTGCCCAGTTGTATTTTTGAAGGAATTATTTTCTTTTGGATTTGATCAATTGTATTTTTTCAATTGTATTTTTAAAGGATTTTTTCTAGTATCAATTTTTGTTACAAGATATTAATTTTCTTTTTTTATTTCTTTTCCCAATTTTTCTATTTGATTTTTAAAATCCCTTCTAAACTCTTCTAGGAAGACTTTCTAGGCTGCACCCCGATTCAAATTCTACTCCAAAGCTTCACATGTAACACACCTTCTGCTTTCCTTTTCTGAGCTTCTATTTTACCCATCTTTATTTTTAAGATAACTTTCAATGGAACCTGCTTCTCTGTGACCTTTCTTATTCACTTTGAGATTTATTACTGGGTCTCATTCCAAGGTTCTTTGTTGGAGAAGGGGCTTGTTTGCAGAACTTTGGTGTTGAGAACCAGTACTTACTTGCTGGGGAGGTCAAAGTTGGGAATTCCAGGCATTGGGGGTTGATTGATAAGGAATGCCTGAGGCTCTCTCTCTCTCTCTCTCTCTCTCTCTCTCTCTCTCCCTGGGTCATTTGTACTGGGGATGTCAGTCACCTCCCTAGATCACTGAGAAAGGCGGGGATTGCCTGGGGGGGTGGGGCTATCTCCATAATATCCACTAGCAACCCAGTTACTGAGCTAGACCCACTGGACTGGATACACCAGGGGCTCTATCTCTAGGCCGAACCTGAGTGTAGGGAAGTCATCCGCTCAGTCTCTGGGCTGTTGGGAAAGGTAGGAACACCTGGGGCATTCTCTGGGTTGTTTACATCAGGATGCCAGGCCCTCCTCCCTGATATGAATGCTAGCTATCCAGACCAGCCAGGCTAGCTAAAAGGGGGTCCTAAGCAGCCAAACTGAAGCTGAGAGTTTTCCCAGCTGCCCTCTGCAAGGCCTAAACTTCTAAAGCCTCTACTCCCAACTAGGAAAATCTCAGCTTTGTCCCCCTGCTCTGCCTTGCATTAGATCTCTGTTTTCTACTCTGAGCTCCTCCATGATTCCCCAGTAACAGACCTTACTGGAAGATGTTCCACTCTGATCTTTTGTGGGTTCCGTCACTCCAAATATTAAGAGGACTGATTCATGCAGGTTCTGAGGAAAAGTCAGGAGAACTTATGAAAGTTCTTGCCTTTTCTTTGACATCTTGTCTGAAAGTCAGTTGATGTCAATATTAATATGCAATGTAAATTAATAAAAATTTCACTTTCAAGATAGACCAAATAGGTCTAATGTGCATGCATGGAAATAAGAAAAAAGGGAAATTAAAATTCATATTAGATTCATAATATAATATGTTATATATTAACTGTATATACTTGGATAGGTCTGATTCTATTTCCTTATAGGAAAGAGGGGTTTCTGATAACAGTTTTATTTTGGAAAACCAATATTGACTGCAGTAAAGAATCAATGAAAATTCTGTATCAAATTAAGGCATGGAGAAAGAAAAACTGGTATGGATGAAGGTATTTTCATAGATGGCCTTATATTAAAGTAAATAGTAAATTTTAATTGCCATCTCCCTAAAGGCTTCTCTTTATTTTCTAAAGACCATATACTCATCTGCTTTTATTTTATTGGTTGTAGTTTAACACAATATCATTTTCAATAAGAAATTTAAAATATTAAAACAAGAATGCCATTCTTTCCATTTGCCACAAAGAGGCACTGAGATATGAAATGAAATATAACCTAAAGGGAACAACAGCAGCCATTTAAAGAACTTATCAAAAAGTCAATTTGAATTTTGAACCTATTTCAACTCCTGTATATCTTGGAGGCAAAGAACTATAATCTGTCTTGTCCTCACCTTATTTTACTCATAGGACTTATTTGTCATGAAAAGTCATGTAATTTTTTTCTCTATCTGGTCTATGACCTTCTATTGGAAGAAGTAACCAAATCCATGAAATCTCTGCTCTGTAGAAGTTTTTAACTATTCATTTTACTCTTTCATTTCCTGTCTTATTCAGATGCTTCATTCCTAAAAATATTTATTATATTTATGTACCTATTATGTATAAGCAAGGCAGAACATCATATTAGATAAAAGATAAGTCTGGAGAATTCCTTCTTTGCCTTTGACATATGTATTTTAGCTTTTTGACCATGGACAAGTCACTTATCTCAGAGCCCCTCAAGGCAACTTTCTAAAAGTAAGTTAGAGATGATTTGCTGATATGTATTATTGTGGTAATTTTCCTCAATGAGATATTCCCAAAATGATTAAAATCACTTTCTCCCTTTTACCCTCAAATGTACCTGTTATATTCAGAGAAAAACTGAAAAATATTTCAAAGTATGATAAATAAGATCCCTAGATTGTTTCTTTCGGTCCTTCTTTTATAGTTGAGGAACTAGAGATTTAAAATTATATTCTCAGTGACTTAAAAAGAAGAGATAAAATGTCTTATTTAGGGAACCCAGCAAAGGCATCTACATTGCAGAATAAATGGCATCTGGTCATGGGAGATATTCTGATTCCTTAGTGGATGTTCTAAAAGATGTTCATGCAGATCTTGGCAAATTATGAAGGCTTTTGAATTTGTGCATGGGCAGGCTGTCTTGCAAGGGTCCTATCTAAGCAACTTCTCAGCTGGATGCAGAGATAGTTGCCACTATATATGTTCAGTCATGAGGTGAAGAATTTCATTGGCCGTGTCAGTATATAGAAATGATCCAAAAGTCACCCTGTGTTGAAATCTTAAACTACATGTATCCATTCTGTGTCATCCAGTTTCTCTTCATAAACAAAATGTAGCTGGTATCAAGTAGCAGAGTTCAAAGGGTCAGGGTTCTGACTATACTGTTGAACAGATGGAATTTATTAGGAAAAGAAATTAGGAAAATGTTATCTTTATTTTTCCCTTCTGGTCCAATGACCAAGGAGAAACATGAGAATTCACAAACCCCTCCCAAGGATAGAGTTTCTCTTCAGCATTCTTTTGACATGTTGATCCAAGAAGAATGCTTACAGTTTATGGAATCATGACTCTGATACCATCAAGTTGTTTGAACAGGACAGCTTGTGGTTGATCCTGCCTGTCTCTTTTTTATTAAGAAAAGATTAAAATCCAGATTTTTCGCCTTCTTATGCCAAATGAAAGTGCAATATTTTACTTTTCATTTTGGATCAAATAGTAGCCTAAAGCATTTACATTCACATTTGTGTCTTGATTACTTATATGAAAGCAAAAGTAACAGCATTTTCTTTATCATTAGGTGATGAGACTTGTCACCTCACTTTATGAGCAGCAGATTCTTAGCTCAGGGAGCAGCCAGGGGCAGACCATAAAATAAAGGATTATAGAGAAAAGATATTAGTAGAATAGAAGCATCAGCACTTCTTACTGTATTTAACTCAGACTATGAGGCCCGCCTGGGGAGCTAATGCTACTTAACAGTATTTGGGCTAAAAGCCAAAAGGAAATTGTATTTTAGAGAAAGAAAATATGGCATTCCATATGGTAGGTAATCCTGGTCACTTAATGTAAGGTGTATAGACATTTAATAGTAGCCAAAAAAGGGGGTGGGGAGGAGAAGAGATAAAAATGAATTTCATTGTCAAAGAATAAACATTTGCAGTTCTTTGTAGCCAAAAGGCAATTGATAACATATCCGATTACTAAAGTTGAGGAAAGGATACTCTGAAAACATTTTTTCCCTTGAATAAGTTTCTAGAGTATCGGGTAAGGACCTTGAACTTTCTCTCTGTCTGGCTCTGTTTCCTAGGTCAAAAGGGTTGTCTATGGGAGGGTTAAACTGAGTAGACACAATAGTAAGTTATCTCTAGTATAGTTCCCTGGGATAGTAGTGGGGATTGATACTAGTAGGCAAACCCAATAGTACTTGATGGACTTGCATAAATTTTATCCCTACCCTGCAAAGTTTTTCAGAAGAGCCATTCAAGGTTCAAATGAATATAAGGTACTCTCTTGAAGAGGGTTAAGTATGAATAAGGGACACGGTATTTTTTTAAATTAATTCATTTATTTTCATCCATATGCATATGTATATTGCTGTTACAAAATTTCCTTCCACCTTCCCTTCCCATCCCCATCCCCTCAACAGTGGTCAGGTTAGCATTGTACATACATATTTTGAATAAATATGTTTATATATTAATCATTTTTAGTATGAGGAATTAGGATTAGGGGAAAGAGATACATAAAAGATAATTTTTTATAAAGTGTCCATTGGATTTTGAAGGGGTTTTTTTTGTTTTTGTTTTTGTTTTTTTGTTTTTCTTCCTCTGGATGGAGATAATATTGTCCATAGTGGGTCTAATACAATTGTCCTAGCTCTCTGAACTGCTGAGAGGAGCTACTTTCATTAAGGTAGAACATCTCACGACATTGTTGTTAATGTGTAAATTGTTCTCTTGGTTCTCTCCCTTCATTCAGCAGTAGATCCCATAAGTCATTCCATGCTTCTCTAGAGTCTGACCATTTTTAGTTTCTTATAGAACAATAATATTCTATAGTATTCATGTACCATAATTTGATTAGCCATTTCCCAGTTGATGGACAGGCAGACATTCTTAAAAGGAACTTTCTGTACCCTATGTCTTTTCCCCCAGTTCCAAACTTAATAGGTCACTGCCTAGTATCTTCAGTGTCGGACCTCAAAAACACAAATGACCATATCTTACTTATGGCTCATAGGAGCCTATGACATATTACTCAAATTATTGACATCTATTACCACTCAATAAGTCTATTGAGCATTGAACAAATATCCTGCCTTCTTTCTAACTCAGATAGATTATTAGTCATGAAGAGGATTAAACTCAAAGTCTTAAAGACCATCTGGATAGGCATTTCATAATAGTCAATCTGGTCATTTACTCAGATGAGCCAATGTTATTCACATAATGTCTTCACCTAAAACTTTTATTTTCCTTGTCCTGTTTTGAATAGTCTCTTTGTAATCACCAAGAACTCCTTAAATTTATGCTTGCATAATTCTGGGCTTATTTATTTTTGGTATTCCAATTTCTAACCCTATTGACCTGCCCAAACAGTTAGTTCAGTGATTTCAAAGTTAATTTATATAGTTAATTTTTGAGTAAATCTTTACTTTCTATAATCACTGCCTATTAAATTACTAGATAGATTTAAGTTTTTTCCCCTTATTTCTCCTACTCTTAAGTTGGAAGTTCTTATATAAGCAGAGGCAGCATGGTGAATAGAGTGCCAAATATGGATTTAGGAAGAACCATCTTCATGAATTCAAATGCAGCCTCAGATTCTTTCTAGTAATATGACCCTGGGCAAGTCACTTAACCTTATTTAATTCAATTTCAATATCTGTAAAATGAGTTGGAAAAGGAATGGCAAACCACTCTAGTATTTTGTCAAGGAAACCCCAAATGGGACCATGAAGAGTTGAACATGACTGGAAAATGACTGAATAGTACATAAAGAAATAGGGTTTGGTGGGAGAAATGATATGTACTGTATCAGATACGAGGAACAGGAATGAGTAAGCATTTATTAAGTGCCTACTGTGGATCAAACACTGGATTAAGTGCTTTTCAAGTATCACATTCTATCTTCAAAATAATCCTGTGAATACTGTTATATATCCCCACTTTACAATTCAGGAAAATGAGACAGACAGAAGTTAAATGGATTACTCAGATTCACAAAGCTAGTATCTGAGGCTATATTTGAATTCAGGTTCACCTGTCTCCAACCCTAGAGCTCTATCCTTTGAGCTCCCTACTTTCTCCTCATGGCCATATATAGCCAATAGATGGCACAATTGGTACTCAAAGTTAAATTTTTGCACTCCAAACCTGTGCTTTCTCCTACTAAAACACTCTACCCTTCTTTCTCAATTGAAGAAGGGAGGATGTAGTAGGGGAAAGACCTGTCAGGTCCCTGTTACAATATCCCATGGATATAAATGCAAAACTATACTGGTGTAAAAGTGTGAATAGAGACCAGGAGATTGATGCATGCTGTGAATTACAGGGATTTAATAACTGTCTGGGGATCTAAGAGATAAAAGAGAGGGAAAAATAAAAAAGCACAAAGTGTGGAACCAACTGAATGCTGACCCATTAACAGAAATAGTGAAGTTAGCGAGAGTTTTGCTTTTTTTTTTATTATGGCTTTGGTTTTTGCCTTAATGGATTTGAGGTGTAATGGGACATCTAGGTGGAGATAAGCCAATTGGTTATAAGTATCTGAACCTGAAAGCATCTATGTAGAGATGATCATTGGAACTTTATAAGCTAAAAGCTGACAAGAGAAAGAGTGTAGAAACAAAGGAGAGGGCTGTAGGCAGAATCCTGGAAAGTATCTGCTTTATGTGATCAAAAAAGGTAACAGAACTATTCAGTGAGTGATTATTGATATGTGAAGAGATTTAGGAAAGTGTAATATCTTAGAAATCATAGCATGTGAGTTCATTCAAAGTAACGAGTTCAAATGTTGCAGAAAGTTTAAGGAGTATCAGAAATGAGGTCCATTGAATTTGTCAATTAAGTGGTAGTTGTTGTTTTTGAGAGAGTAAGCACAATATAATAATTATGACTGAAGAGAGTTTGCAAAAGTATAAGGAAAATATGAGGTGGTAAAGACAGAAAAATTGTATCTAAAACTTAAATATTATGACATGTATGACAGCATTAGAGCTAAAAGATATTTTAGAGGTCATTTCATCTACATTTTTTATCTTATGGAAAAAGGAACCCTGAAGCTGAAAAAGGAAGCATGCCTCTCTCCCTGTAACACAAAGAGCTAATGGTAGATAAAGGATTGGAGTCCATTCCCCATTCATACCTTGATGAAAGATAGTACTTTAATCTTTACATTTGCTTGATCACCACCCCATGTATCCCTGGTAAAAGGCATTAATGTGATGTTTGACTACTCCATCTATGTGTTTTTGAATTTCCACACTATGTATCATCGTAATTAATAGAGTCACTTAATTCAAGCTACTTTAGTCAGGTGTATTATTTGACAAACTTCAAAAGAATATAACAGAATATTAGTTTTAGCTTAAAAAGTTTACATTGATGAATTTGGCTAGAGCAGTTTATGTTGAATGATAAGGACAGAACCTAGATTGAAAGATTCAGAAAAAGGATGAGAAAGTTTATAACTGGAAGTAATAAGTGAATATATCATTGTCATGGAGTTTGTCAAGGAAAAAATATATGAGATAATTAGTTGAAGGGATAATAGGTTTAAATAAAGAATTTTTTTTAAAAATAAGAATGATCTGGGCTTATTTGAAGGTAGCAAAATGTAACCAGTGGAAAAGGAGAGATAAAATTAAGGTGCATTGAAGTAAGATGTTGTATGGCAATGAGATAAAGGAATAAAGGGCACAATCATCAGGTTTGGCATAGAAAAGAAAAGCATATGAACCTAGAGCAGAGAAGGAAAGTATTTAAAGGGTCAGCTATCTCGGAATGGATAGCTTCAATTTTTTCATTGAAGTGTGATGGCAGTTTCCTTTGCAAAAAGATAGGAGGAAAAGGAAGAATGATGGCCTGGAAAAGTAGTTAACATGAAAATCTACACATTTAGTAATGGAAAGGGGTGGCCAATGAGATAGTATTTTCAGGGGATAACTAAGTTTCAGTAATTGCAATGACAAAAGAAACTAGTCTAAAAAAGATCTTATATGGAGCATATCTTATTAAAAATAGAATGAAGGTTCCACTTAGCACAGTGAATTGGATAGAAAAAAACTGAATAGGAACCAAGGAAGTACTCATTTGACATGGGTAGGTGTGAGAGAGGAGGAACTAGTGTCCAGGGCTGAAAAATTTATTCCAGGTGTTCCCAGATTCTCAAGAAGAGCAACAGATTTTCACTCATTCTCTAGTAGCAATGATAATATTGATCTGATTCTCATTCCCTGGGTATGGAGTGGCCAGTAGGTTACCAAAGGAAGTTGGTATGTTTGATGGTGGTTATGCACAAGGGAAGTTGTCCATTAATATCTTAGTTCTGATGTCCTGGTGATCTTGTTTGAGGCCTCAAACTTATATTGGGTTTGGGGTTTAAATTTCCCCTCCAATCAACATATGAGAATTTTTATAATAGACATGTAAACTAAATTCGATTATAGTGTTAAATATTTTAATGTTTTATTTTTCTTTTTTTCTCATAACAGGAACATGGTTACAATGAATTGCAACCATAATAAAAAAAGATAAATTTAACTTAGTTGAATTTCTTACTTTGAATTATATGACAAAGTGTTTTTAAGAGAAATATAAAGAAGGATATTTTAAATTGGCATTTGACACTTAAAACATAAAATGTTGTATAGTACTTTATGCTTCCTGACTTTTACTGATATCTTAAAGGATGAATACTTAAAGAATACACTAACTTCTGATTATTTTCCAAAATACATGACTCCCAAAACCCTGAAATATATGTTTTTGTAAGTTCCTTTCTGATTTTTATCTTGATTATACTAATTAGTAGATAAATGTCTAATATCTGGTATTCATATATGCATGGTACAAATGCAACTGTTGTATTATCCAGATATTTGGAATGTTTTCCAGAAATTTGCAAAATAGAGATATCATTCTAATGTTCTAACCAAGAAAGGAATTAATTTTTTAAAATAATATTATGAAAAGCATAGAGAGAAATACATTTCCTTCTTCTCTTTAGATTTCATTTTTTCTTCTTTAAAGGGGTTGAACCAAGTCTTCTATAATATCACTTTGAACTTTCATATTATACATCCCTACCTTTATCCTTAAATTCGCCCGTTGTTTATTCCTTTGATAATCATTAGATGTTCATCTTTATTGTGACTAAAGTAGTTTTTTTTCCCTTTTGGTGATACATTTGAACATCAAATGAGTTTTGAATTAATACAATATATAAATAAAAATTCAAAAACATGAATAATTTCAGGCTAAGGCCAATCTAAAGAAAACTATTCCTGTATAAGTTTGTTGCTGTTTAAAAAAAAAACATTCAGCAAAGAAAGAAATCCTTTTAACAGTTTGGTATGTTATGATTCCTGATAATACTTGCTTTCAGGGAGTATTTATGGAAAGCTTACTATGTTCAAGATCCTGAGCTAGGCACTGTGGAGGATATAGAGATGAATAAGATACTCCCCCTAGCTATTAAAGATCTTAAAAATCTATCTAACAAGGGAGATAAGTCATGTAAACAAATAACAGTGATATGGAACAGAATGGTAAAGGTGGCATAAGACTTATTAGGTGCTTTAGGAGTTACTGAAGGGATGTTATCTTGTGCCTAGAGAGACTCTAGGAAGACTTAATGAAGGAGGTGGTATTTGAGCTAAGTCATGACAGATTGATAGTTTTCTAATGGCATAGATAATGTTGAACTCTGGACCAGTAAACATCTCTGCCAGTGGGAACAAGATGTACAGAAATGGGAAGGCAAACAAGTGAAGAGTGGGTTTGGATATCAGTGACTTCATTTTGGCTATAGTTCAATATGCACATAAAGGATGGGGCTCCTAATTGAGAAAGGCCTCCATTTATCCCCACCAAGATCTTACTATATTCCCCCTCACTGATGAGGGGAAATGTTGTTATTCCCCCTCACTGCCACCTTTGCCACAACTTCAGAGTGAAAATTAGTATTTTAGCTCATACTCTAGGAATTTGGGTTACTGATTGGGGAGAACTCTCTTTAATCTCACTGCAACTTTTAAGTCATCTTCATACCTCAATGCCCTTCACTCCCAGCTTATTCCACCTCTCCCACCCTTTCCCTTTTCACCTTCCCATCCCACAAGATTTCTACTTTTGACTCAGCACATTTATCAGATCAACACTACCATTCTGGGAATGGGTATGTCAATCAGTTGCCCTGTGATAGCTTTGTGGAAAAGAGGATGGAGTTGTAAGGCTTCAAGTTAGAAAGACCTGAGTTCAAATGTGGCTTCAGACACTTACCAGCTGTGTGACCCTGGATGTCACTTAAATTAGATTGTTGAACTATAAAATAGGGATAAGTACAGTACTTATGTCAAAAAAGATTACAATTTAGAGAGCACATAATTCAGTGCCTGACACATCCTGGGCACAATTAATGTTTCTTTTCTTCCATTCTCTTCACTTGTGACTTGTAATTTCACCTTCCTTTTGACTTCTTTTACTGAAACTTCCTTTTCTGATTTTCACTTACACATAAATAGCATTTTTCCATTAAAGGCAAGGATGATTTTTTTGTGTTTGTCTCCTTTGGGCTTAGCACTGAGACTGGAATAAAGTTAACTTCATGTTTTTCCCCCTTTGATTTTAGGATATACTGTGACTATAACATGGATAGTCCTGTGGATAGTTATGTTAAGGAACTGTTAGACAAAAGACTATTGACTATTTTTTCTTTTTTTGAGCATATCAATGACTGAAATTAATAGGAGACTATTACAGTAGTCCAAATGATGAAATTAAGTTCTGAACTAAAGTAGTAGTAATAGTAATAATAGTAGTTATAGTAGTAGTAGTAGTAGTAATAGCAGCAGCAGCATTAGTATTAGTATTAGTAGAACAATTAGTAACAATAAATAACATATAAGAAAGTTTTATGTGCATTTTAAAGTTTATAATGTGCTTTATACACATTTAAATTTATCTTCAAAACTACCCTGGGTGGTAGATGCTATTATTATACTCATATTACAACTGAGAAAACTGAGGCAGACAGAGGCTAAGTAACTTGTTCAAGTTGCCATAACTAGTAAATGTTAAAGATTGGATTTGAACTCAGGTCTTCATGAAATCAGGTCCAGAATTTGATCAATTGTGCAAATTATTTGTCTCAGAGAAAATGATTAGGATATTGTGAAAAAAGTTTGAATATGGTGACTAAGAATATGGAGAAATCAAAGATTAAGTCTAAGATTTTGAGTCTGAGAGAGTTTAAAATTTGAATAGGGGAAAATATGAGTATATGGTTGTTGGAGGGAGGGAAGAAGAAGGGGAAGCAGTCACCAGATCATAAAATTTACTTTCCATGCTAGTAAGAGGCATAGGTAGGCATGTCCTTCAGATCATTGGCTTCCTAGGTTTTTTTACATGTTGAGTTTGAAGAATGAGTGAGCCAATAAGTCCTACATGATGATGATATTTGTCCTTCATTCTTGAAGAAGACCTTGACACCAGGGAGATGATACCATGAGAAGCACATGAATTGGATTTGAGTGTGGGGGTAATGTACTAAGTCACAAACCTGACTTTCTCCTCCAAAGTCATCTGGATCCAATGACCAAATATGAATCAGGATGACTGGAGATGATCCTGGATATAAGACAATCAAGGTTAAGTGATTTGCCCAAGGTCACACAGCTAGTTAGAGTCAAGTGTCTGAGACTTGATTCAAACTCCTGTCCTCCTGATTCCAAGGCTACTGTTCTATCCATTGTGTCACCTAGCTGCCCTAGGGAACAGGGAAATGAAGAGAAAGAATCAAAACTTGGATGAATACCTAGGGCTAGAGATGAAGCTTAGCAGTCAGTCCTGTAGAGATAATGGTTAGAACTATTAGAATTCTAGAAGAAAATGTGGAATATCTCATTGGAAAAAAATTGACCTGTAAAACAGATCCAGAAGAGATCATTTGAAAATTATTGTACTAGCTGAAATCCATGACCAAAAAAATCAGCCTAGATGTCATTTTTTTTCAAGAAATTATCTAGCAAAACAGCCCTGATATCCTAGAAGCAGAAGGTATGATCACTTCCTGAAAGAGATCCTAAAATTAAAACTCCCAAGAATACTATAGCAAAATTTTAGAACTTCCAAGTCAAGGAGAAAATATTGTAAGCAGTCAGAAAGTAACAATTCAAATATAATGGAACTATAGTCAGAATAACACAGGATTTAGCAGCTTCTTCATTAAGGGATCATAGGACTTGGAATATGATATCCCAGAAGGTCAATGAGCTTGGATCCCAACCAAGAATCAACTGTGCAGCAAAATTGAGCACACTCTTTCAGGGAAAATATAGATATTCAATGAGATAGTGAACTTTCATACTTTACTGATGAAATTACCAGATCTGAACAGAAAATTTGATCTTGAAATACAAGACTCAAATGAAGCATAAAAATGTAAACAGGAAAGATAAATCATAAAGGACTTCATGTTGTTGAAACTGCTTATATACCTGCATTGGAAGATGATACTGATGACTTATACTGGCTTTCTCATTTATTAGGGCAACTGGAAGGAGTATATCTTGACAAGGCACAGGTGGGAGTTAAATTTTAAGACTTATTAAAAAGTTGGAGTTAATGAGGGAGAAAGGAATGTATTTGGAGATAGGGAAAAGAGAGTAGGAATGGATAAGTTATTTCACATAAAAGAAACAAAAAAAAAGCTTTGTCAGTGGAGTGGACAACAGGTGAGGAGCAATGAGTGAGTCTTACTCTCATTGGAACTGACTCAGAGAGAGATTAACATAAACACTCATTTGGGTATAGAAATCTATCTTAACCCAGAAGAAAGTAGGAGGAGAAGAAAGGGATAAAAGGAAGGGGGAGGTAGGTGATAGAGGGGAGGGAAGATCGTGGAGTCAAGTAGTCAACAAACCATTTTTGAGGAGGATCAGAATGTAAGGAGAGAAAGTATAGAATTAATGACAGTGGCAGGGGGCAGGGGAATAGGATGAAGTGAATTACTGTTACCAGTGGCAACTGTGAGGAAAAAAAACATTGAAACAAGTTTCTCTGATAAAGAGATCATTTCTCAAACATAGAGAATTGAGTTAATTTTATAAAAATAATAGCCATTCCCCAATTGATAAATGATTAAGAAATATGAATAGTTTTCAGATGTAGTTATCAAGGCAATCTAAAGCTTTTTTTAAATGTCCTACCTCACTATTGTTGGAACAAATGGGAGTAGGAACAATTATGAGGTACTACTATATATCTATTGGAATGACTAATAGGATAGAAGGAGAAAATGAAAAATGTTGAAGGGATATAGAAAAACTGAGACATTAATGCACTATTGAAGGAGTTGTGAAATGATTCAGCAATTCTGTTAGCTAGAGCAATTCTGTAAGGTAATATAAAACCAAGCCTTCCCTCTGACCTAGCAGTGCCACTTACTACTAAGTCTATATTCCAGAAGAGATGAAATGCTGGAAGAAAAGAATCTATCTATATAGGGATATTTATGGAAGCTCTTTTCTGGTAACAGGGAGCTAGAGATTGAGGGTATGCCCAGCAGTTGGAGAATGGCTGAACAAATTGTGGTATGTGATTGAGATGAAATACTGTTCTATTATAGGAAATGATGAACAAGTTGCTCTCAGTAAAAAACTTATATGAGTAGAGGCAATGGGAATTGTACCTCATACAAAGTATCAACAATAATGTAGTATGACCAGATGTGAATGACTGACGTACTTTGGGCAATGCTGTGATGCAAGAGAACCCCAAAAGGCTTTATGATAAAGAATGCTTTCCATCCCAAAGATAGTTCTTTTTTAACTTTCTTTTTCTTGAAGTTTCTCCTTTTTTGCATGAGGAGGTGAGTTATGTTTACTTTTACAACATGACTATTGTAATAATGTGAAAAATAAAGGGAATATAATCTATAAAAATATAAAAACATTCAAAATGTAAATAAAAAGAACAGATGAGGGCCAGAAAGAAAACTGTAATTACAGGTTAAACTTTGAATATACTTAAAAAGACAAGCAGGATGTTGTACTTCATTTAGAAATGATTTTCCATTTTAATCCCTCCTTTTTTATATATAGCTATTTGTTTGTTATTTAGTGTTTGAAAATTCAGAATTAAAATGAAAAATTATTTTATTAATTAGAATGTAAACTCCTTGAAGGCAAGACTGATTTCTCTTTTTTCTGCCCTATTTGCTTAGTACAGTTTCTGGAATATATGAGTGTCTAAAAATACTTCCAGATTGATTGATTCCTTATTCCTCTGCAATGTTTTTTATACTGTAATAAAGAATTATTTATAACTTCCATGTCTCTCTGTGTGGCAAAGAGATCAACTGTTTGGGCTAAATTGTTTCCTAGGCTCATTTGGTCTCCTAGAGGCAACTACTTTACATCAATTAAGATATTCTAGAAAATGGTTAATAACACAGCTGTATAATATACATTCTTGCTATATTATACACTATCTAAATCTGTCTTTCTTTGGTCCTTTTGAGAAACAGAACATCTTGTTCAGAGAAACTTCATCCTGAATATTTCCAGTTAAAGAGATGAAACATGATGGCCTATAGGTGTTGCTGCAAAATAGTGAAATAAAATTAAGAATTACAGCCTGGAATTTCTGAGCTCTGAGATTATATAACATACTTTTGTGGTATGTGTAGTTAGCTTTATATTATCATTTCTTCCTTTTTGTCCAACTAAGTGCTGAAATGGTAGCACAGCATTAGTATTGAGGAGTTTTGGGGGGATGAATTTTAGAGGTCTGAAATGATAGATAATTAAGAAATGAGTCATTCTAAAATAAAAAGTAAAGGGGCAAACCTTGTAGCATATGAAAGAAAGCAAAAGCAGAATGGGCTCGTGCAAAGGAAGGGTTAAGTGATTAGAGGTTACAATAAAGATGAAGAGTTGGTTTAATGACAGTGAGTAGAGCAATGGAAAGATAGGTGGTTATGGTTGGAGAATGGAATTTCCAAGCTCCAGATGTTATTGATGATGTAATTCCATAGTTTTGGTATTTGGTAATTATAGAGTAAACAGGAGACAATTGGCACTGAAATGTCTGTGGGAATTGAGAGCTCAAGTTCTTAGAAAGCTTTCCTATGAATAGGTGAATTTTTCAACAAATGCTTCCATCAAATTCAAAAGAAATATATTACTGCATGCTTAAAATAATTTAATCCTATTTAATAGTCAGAATGCATAGAGAGCTCTTTTACTTCCTTAATATTCTTCTTCAATGTTTAATAAGTTTTTTTATGGAATAAAGCAATACATTGGCTAATATCTCATAGAAACATGAAAAATGTTTTGGAGCTACTATATTCAAATTCCATTTTTTTCTTAACTGAAAAGCTTGTTCACTCACAGTAAAGAGCTTTAGTATAATCAACCTTTAAAGAGTATAAAAAGTGTTATAGTTAAAAATAGACAACATTGTTTCCGACATCCATTCTAACAAGCTTCTCTTATTACTCTTACTCATCCACCCTCCCCCATATGAAAGCCTCCCACAAAATGTCACATCAAAGGAATTAATCTATGTAGGGGCATTTATAATTGCAGTGGAAAATGATGCTGATTTTACTTAGTGTCTGTGATGCATTATTTCATTAGCAAAGGCTTCCCATCGCATTATGCACACCCTCACCCAACTTTCTGGTCTGTTTGAGAGATGCCAAGTTCTTACCCTTAGAGAATTCAGTCTAAATATTTCCAGTTAAGGAAATGAATTATGGTGACCCATGCTTTCAGAGAAATAAAATTGAATCCCTACCTTAAACTTGAATCTCAAAATCAAAAGTGGCATCTAATTGACATGATAGATAGTAATACTAGACTTGAAATATGGAAGACTTCAATTTGAATGCCAATAAGCATTGCTTGACCTGGGGAAAGTCATTTAACTTCCTTTAGTCTCAGTTCTCTAAACTTCAAATGTGGATATAATAACATCTCCCTCCCAGAGTTGTTTTGAATATCAGATGAGATAGTATATATAAAGTTCACTTTACAAATCTTAAAGGGCTAAGAGAATGATAGGTATTATTTTTATTATCTAAGAAATAACCATTTGAATTTTATGGCAATTTTACAAGCTTTGATTTTTGGATTGTGAATCCTCATTGCCTAGCAAATAAACATTTAAAAATATATGTTGAATTGAATCACATCATTTGACCACAATCTCATTAGGTAAGATACTCTAAGCATTATATCCTCCTTTGGTTAGGTGAAAAAAATTTAGTTTGGGATACTCATTGACTTTTTTTCTATGTTAATAAAGCTGGAAATATAAAACCATGGTTCAATTTGTAATTCTGCTGCCAAACCTAACCATATAGGACTATTAAGGGATGTTTGTTAAAGCAAGAGAGGGAAACACCACTTAGTCTGAAAATATTTATTTGGGAAGAGGATGTTGAGAAACAGAGAAGTGAAATGTTGACAGATGGTATCAGAAAGCTGCTAGCCAACTTGTTGCATGTAGGACTAGCCTTGGGGGAAATTGCTAAATAGACAGTTTGTCATCCATGTCTCTATCTCTATCCTGGGGGATTTTTTTTCCATAGTGTTTCATCATGGCGTGGAAGTGAACCCTGAGTTCCTTAAGGCAAAATTAAATGAGTCCAGGTTCTGATAGGTAGTACCAAGCTGGGAAGACTTTGATGATGAAATCAGGGATGAATTATTTGTTTATTGGCTGAAAACAAGCCCAGCTGGGTTTGTAATAGCTGGTCCCCAAATTAACTACTAGGTAATCATTAGACCTCAGGATCTCTAAAGCACCATATCTTAAATTCAGTAGAGATCATGACATGAACCAGCAGAAAGATTACAACTCCTTGAAGTAGTAAAGAAATCCCTGTTGCCTTTCCTATGCCTTTTCCATCTGTATAAAGTTCTAATTTGTTCCACTGTTTCTCTAAGCTTTAGACACTAAGTACTTTATATTTCTGATCAGGGCTGCCCACCTCTGGGCCTCACTTGTCTTGCACTGATTATTTCCCTACCTAAATCTTTTCTTAATCCCACTTCACAATGGCTATACTTACATAGCTCTTTGGGGGTTACAAAGTGATGTTTCCATTTACTCATTACAATAACAAGTCCTGTTATTTTACTTAATCAGGAAAGTGAAGTTGCCAGAGGTTAAGCTACTTTACCCATGGTCTCTCAACTAGTAATGTCTGAGGCAGGATTTTAACTCTGGATTCACTATAACATTTACTTCCCAGTTCAAAGTGTCCATTCTCTTATTTGTATACATTCACAGTCTGGTGTTGACTGAGTTAGGGCAGGATATGATAAGTTACCAGCCCTGACTAGATATATACGTACAGGTTGGGGGCAGAAAATTACATGACTAGACAAATTTTTCTGCTTTAAGATGAACAGTTTGAATCAAATAAATGGTCAATTTTTCTTCACTCCCTTCATTTTGCCTTCTGTTTTACAATGTTATCATCTCAATAACTTGGAATGACTTGCAACCAGCACTTTATTGTGGGTGGAATCTTATATGTATATGTATTTATGTGCACATATATGTGTATATACATGTGTATATTCATTACTCACATATATATGCATTTATCATCTAATGAAAATCTGACCTTTCAATCTGTTTTTGAGATTTCTCTTTTACACTGTCTGAATCTTTGCTTTAATCAACCACATTGTCAAGTCTGCCCAGCTATGGAATATTTCAAGGATGTAAGGAACTTCTTTGATTAACTAATTGAACACCTGTATTGTTGGTTGGCAATGAACTCCTCTGTCCTCCATATTAGGTTACATTGAATTTCTGACTCTTATTCCAAACAGTTTCTTATGTAAGAAATCCAGTTACTGTGACCAAATAAAGGTGATATTTGTGGTCAGAAGGGGGCTTTGGGTAACTTTCATATTAAAGTCTGTAGGAGACTCCCTGTGTGTTAGGCCATCTCTGATTACACAGTATATTAAGGATCTATCTTGTGAGAAGCAGTAGTAAGAGGAGACTGAAAGAGATGAAGAGATAGCAACCAAGAGAAGCAGGGATGAAGTAAAATTCTAGGGATTCAGGTATGATGAAAGATCCTGGGATGGCATAGGCTCTCATGTCTGTCAGTTGTAACAAATATCAACAAGGGAAGAATGAGTCCTATATATATTTAAAATGAAAATCATTGATGTAGTATTAGCTATACTTCCATAGAGAAATGGATGTTTTTCATATTTATTGAACAACTAGATTTAGATATAGTCTCATAATCTTTCAGAAAAAAAGATTAATACTTTTAATGCAGTTTATGTCACATTTAGATAAAGCAGTCCCTGAAGTAATGGGACTGGCGTATAAAGTCTGACCTTTTTTATTGGGTTCTCAGGGGAAATTCATTTCTAAAAAAATATACATTTAGCACTAAAAAAAGCAAGCATCTGGGTGATTGTTAGGAAGGAACAGAAGACTCTAGCAAAATAAATAAAGTAACAAATGCATGTATAAATAAGTAAATAAATGAAAGGATGAAAGGATTAAATAAATAGGTAGATAAATAAAGTTACTTTTGTTGCAAAGTTTGATATTATTATTATTCAAAAGCAAAAAAATTGAAACTGTAAAAAATAATCATAAGCATATATAAGCCAGATCTTTGTGTCAAAGACATCATAGCTTGACTATGAGAATGGGTTCTTATTTGAAGATATGGTAAGTTTTGAAGACACTGTAGTTTATAAGTGAATGTAAGTAATATTAGAAGGTGTATCTGAGTATCCTTCTTTAGAAATCCAAATGATGATCTGACAATCCAAAAGTGATCAACTATTAAACTATGCTCTCATATTAATAATAGCTAATACTTGGAGCTTTAAGGACAGCAAAACATTTATTTTGTTTCCTAAAACAACCCTGGTAGATGGGTACCATTATTATACTATTTTGCATAGGAGAATATCGATGATATTAAGAGAGCTTGATTTTCACAGCATCACAGTTATTATATATCTGAACTCTTGACTCTAGCTGTAAGACTCTGCTATATCTCTTACCTTTCTGCAATTTAAAAGAAAAATTTCACTTATAGTTAAGATTTCAGTTTTACTTTTTTTTCTCTTTTTTCTTTGGATGTAAATTCTAATAATTATTGCATGTTTTTGAACCTTCATTTATCAGAGCTAATACATGGATCTTCTTGCTTAATTCCTATATTTCATGTCACAAATATGAATTAAGAGTTCTTGTGGAGAGTAGCATGAACAAGATAGATGTTAAGAAATGACCTGTTTTTATTTAAATATATTGAGGATGATAAGTAATGGAAGAGAACAGTAAAAAATATGACATTTTAAGTCCAATGATTCTAAATAGATGGTATCTTTCTAAATTTGTATTATACTCCCATTAAAAGGCAGGGTAGTGTTATGGCAAAAAGAGGGCCCCTTATGAAAAAAAAAAGTAATCTGGAGCTTCCAGATATCCCTTAAAACCTTGTGTATGTGTGTGTGTGTGTGTGTGTGTGTGTGTGTGTGTGTGTGTGTATACCTCTGCTACAAAAGTCCTTGAGATGTTCATAATAATGAAAATACCTTGCATTCATATGCCACTTAAAGGTTTTCAAGGTGCTTTGCACAGCTTATTTCATTTGGTCATCACAACTCTGGGAGGCTATTGCAATTTTTGGTATATGCCACATTTGGTATATACCTCATTTGGTATATGAGAAAATTGGGGCAAGAAAAAGTTGTGGTTAGTCTAGAGTTATACAGCTGGTGTCTTTTGCTATTTGAAATTAGAATTGATTAGAAATGATTTTGCATGTTTTTCATGACTTCATATATCATCAGTATCATATTACTTGCCTTCTCAAGGTATGCATGAGGATGAGAGGAAATTTTATTTTATTTTTAATTGAAATTCTATTTTATTTTTCCAATTACATGCAATGGTAGTTTTTCAACACTGATCCATTTGCAGATTTATGAGTTGCAAATTATTCTATGAGCCACCCTTACCTTTCCCCATCCCATGGCAGCAAAACAGTCTGGAAAGAGTTGTATATGTACAATCCAGTTTAACATATTTCCAGATTAGTCATAATGTGAAAAAAAGGAATTAGAACTAAGGGTAAAGAAAAAAAATCATGAGAAAGGAAAGAAAAACACAAAATAAGGTTTTAAAAAGTGAACATAATATATATTCAGATAACTTTATTTTTCCCCCATGGATGTGGATGCCATTGTCCATAGCAAGTCTCTCAGGGTTGTCCTTGATCTCTGAACTTTTGAGAGGAACTGCATTCATCAAGTTAATCATCTCATAATGCTGTGGTTAATATATAGATTATTGTCTGAGTTTTGCTCACTTCACTCAGGATCAGCACATGTAATTCTTTCCATGCTTCTCTAATGTCTATGCATTCAATTGTTTTATAGAACAATAGTCCACCATAATATTCATATGCCAGAACTTGTTCAGTCATTCCTCAATTGATGGGCATCCCTTCAAATTCCAATTCTTTGCCACTACAAAAACAATTGCTATAAATATTTTTAAACATGTGAGATTTTTCCTGTTTTTATGATTTCTTTGGGATATAGACCTAGTATTGGTATTGCTGGGTCAAAGGTTATGATTAACTTTACTGTTCTTTGGGCATAGTTCTAGTAACAAAATAGATGGATCAGTTCACAACTCTACCAAAATGCTTTAGTGTCCTCTCCAACATTGATCATTTACCTTTTTAATCATCTTAGCCAACCTGAGAAGTGTGAGGTGGTACCTCATAGTAATTTTAATTTACATGTCTCTAATCAGTAATGATTTGGAATATTTTTAATATGACTATGCCATATACATATACATACATATATATATATATATATATCTTTAATTTTTTCATCTGAAAACTGTCTGTTCATAGCTTATGACCATTTATCAATTGGGGAATGACTTGCAATCTTATAAATTTGATTCAGTTCTATATTCACCCTAAATGAGTCATTTATCAGCAATACTAACTGTGAAAATTGTTTCCCAACTTTCTCATTCATTCCAATCTTGTTTGTGTTGGTTTTATGAGTGCTAAACCTTTTTAATTTAATATAGTCAAAATCATCCATTTTGCAATTTATAATGTTCTTTATTTTTTTTGTTTGTTCACAAATTTCTTCCCTCTCCATAGATCCAACCAATCTTGTTCTCTCAATTGGTCTATGGTGATACCCTTTATGTCTAAATACAGTACTTATTTTGACTTAATTTTGGTATAAGGTGTGAGATGTGGTTCTATGCCTAGCTTTTGCCATGTTATTTTCCAGTTTTCCCAGCAGTTTTGTGCAATAATGTGTTCTCACAGAAGTTAATGTCTTTGGGTTTGGCAAACAGTAGATTACTATAGCCATTGACTACTGTCTCTTATGTTCCTATTCTGATCCACTGGTCCATTATTCTATTTCTTGACCAGTAACATTCAGTTTTGATGACTGTTGCTTTATAATATAGTTTTATATCTTGTACAATGAGGCCACTTTCCTTTGCATTTTTCATCAGGTTATTTCGATACTTTTTTTGGCCTTGTTGTTCCAGATGAATTTTGCTATTATTTTTTTCTAGTTCTGTAAAATAATATTTGATACTTTGATTGATATAGAGCTGAATAAGTAATTTAATTTGGGTGGAATTATCATTTTTTATTATATTAGCTCAGCCTAACCATAAGCAATTGACATTTTCCAATTGCTTAAACATGACTTTATTTGTGTGAAAAGTATTTTGTAATTGTGTTCATATAGTTTTGGGGGTTGCCTTGGGAGATAGATTCCCAAGTATTTTATGTTGTTTACAGATACTTTAAATAGAATTTTGCTTTCTTTCTCTTGCCCTTGGGTTTTATTGGTCATATACAGAATTGCTGACGATTTGTGTGAGTTTGTTTTATATCCTGTTATTTTGCTGAAGTTATTGTTTCAAGTAGTTTTGTTTTTTAGTTGATTTTTCTAGGTTTCTCTATAACCATCATATCTTCCGAAGGAAAGTTTTGCAACTTCATTGTCAAAACAGTTTAAATTTTACATGTAATTGAGAAATACTTAATGAAATAAAACATACTAGAAATGGTTTTGACCTAGGAAATTTAATTTGATGCAAGAGCTTGTGTTAGTTATAGAATTGTGGTTCCCCAACTGAAAATGACCCCAGATCTAGTCCATTCTTCCTATTTTATAGATGAGGCAATTGAGGGTGACTTCCCCAAGTTCAGTGCACAGTGGATAATCATGAGATATGATTTTACCCCATATCTTCTGTTAGCAAAACCAGTGCTCTTCCTATTGTAATAGGTAGCTTTTACATGTCTCTTTTCTCTCCATAAAGATATTACCTAAGAGAGTGGTTTGAATCTGATAGTGAAATTTTTATTGGAGGGGAAAGCATTTTAGAGTTAGAATCATAGTCATGTCATTTCCAACTTCTAATGTAGAGAAAAAAGTATTAATCTGCTACTGATCCTTGGATATATACTATATCTTGTTTTTTTAATAAATTAATGATTACACTAATGACTTGTAGACTGCTTCTTGGTTGCAAATTCCTTTGTATATATATTTTCTTCTTTGATTCTCAGAAAACAAGTATTATTTTCTTCTTACAAATGAGCAAACTAAAGCTCAGGAAAGTATACCGACTTGTGCAAAATCAAGATTATAAATTGCTGCTGCTCTCAAGGAACTTAAAGGCTATACAAAGTTGCAATGAGTCTACATAATCTGCTTTCCTGTGAAACTGGTAATTAAATCAAAGCAGCTTCCTCTTGGGTTGTTTTTGCCCCATCAACAAAATAATCAATCCTGTTTTCTCAGCATTGCCTGGATTTTAGGCTCTCTTAAAATTATTCTCCATTTCTGTTTCAGATTTAGACTAAGATACATTATTCTCCTTGTCTGCTTCAATGTTGTTCTATTCAGCATCACTACTATTAAATTTGTTGATTAGGTATGAGACTCTTCCATTTGGGAAATCTTGCTAATATTCCTCCTGCTCATTCTTCTAAAGCTTTCATATCCTTTAACTGAAAATCTTTAAGTATAACCCAATTCATTCTGAACCATTTACGAAATAATTCTATTTATCACCCACATAAAACATTTCATAGTTTAAGCTATGAAAAGACAGAGCACTGCTTGATACGATAAGTCAGCTTTTTCTTGAACTCATTTCTGTAATAACATCTGTTACCATTTTTTTAAATAAAATCCTCCTACTTAGGTTGAATGAAAATTTAACAAGCAGAAAGTTAGTAAGAATATTACTAATTCTTTCATCAAGGATGAGTATTATAATTGATTACCCCTAGAATAGCTTTCCTCTCTTCATTTAAGACTCTATTTCTAATTTTTAACTAAAAGTACAAAGATATCCTGAAAATAATCCAAACCACCAAAGATATAAAAAGAACCAAAGCTAGGTTCATATATTTTTTGTTGTTCACTTTTTGCTTGGTAACAGGTAAATCTATGACATTTTTTGCAATCCTTAGGAACAATTATTGCCCCAATTTTTAAAGCCGACATACACAGGCACAGACACACACACACACACACAAATAAATGCATGCAAATGGTTTCATAAATAGCTTTAGATGTGTAATAATTTTATTCATATTTGACAATTGTACAATTATAATATGTGCATATTCATATACATGTGCCAATGAATGTATGCATTATGATTATTATTTAAAGTTTTATATATAGTTATATATGTATATATGTAGAACTATATTGTTATATATAAATGTATATATGTGTGCATATGCAATGTAAAAACAGTGATTAAATTATATAACATATAATGTATTTGTGATATATGCAATATCATATATTTATAAATATATTCACACATGGCATTCTGTCCTGGTCTAAACTGTGGGTGATTTTTTTTTCAATGGGGTCTAGTAGAGTAGAATTTTTACAAGGATGAATCTATTGAATTCATGTCTCTATCATGAAAAATTACTTTGATAATATATCATTGCTCATTAAATCTTAAAAATCTATTAAGATTTTTAAAAAGCAATAGAATTTTCCTTTGATTTTAGAGCACACTGGGTGAATACATCTCATATTATATATCATATAATATAATTTTAAAGCATCAAGATATTGAGAGGAAGCACAGTAGAGAGGGTACTGACTCTGGGTTCATGAAGCCTTAGTTTTTCAATCTTGCCACTGACACAGATTGACTTTAGTTTATTTCTATGCATTATTTAGCAGCTTTATTTTTCTCTTTTCTAGCAAAGAATCTGAGTTTTCCTTTAAGTCTTAAATACTTTAATGAAGCACAGAGGAAAGAACCAATGTCACACAATTTGATAAAGAATTCTCCATTTTATCTTGAAGTACAATTAACTGTGTTTTCTTCTGTTCTACATATAATTCTGAGAGTAACTTGGCATAATTGCTTGTTGTTCTTTAGTTCATTCAGTCAAGTGTGATTCTTTGTGATCCCATTTGGATTTTCTTGGCAAATACACTAGAATGATTTACCATTTTCTTTCAGCACATTTTACACATGAAAAAATTAAGGAAAATAGGGTTGTTATTTATCCAGGGTCACACAGCTAATAGGGCTCCAAGACCAGATTTGAACTAAAGAAGAGGAGTCTTCCTTTCTATAATGACTTGTCCTTGACAGAAATTTAAAGAATTCTCTTGAATGTTTGTCTGCTCCGTAATGATAGGAAGTTTCATTACATTTCATTACATTAAATTTTGTCATATACATTTCATCTCACATCTCCATGCCTTTGCATGGGCTTTCATTTCCAACCACTACTTTGTAGAGATCCTGACCTCCTTTTATGGAATAACATGCTGTTAAATTAACCTAACCAAAAAATTAATAGCTTCCTAATAAATGACATATATTTTAATATTCTTAAATAAAAATCTTTAACACTTAGGGCTTCAGACATATGATAAAACTTTTATTTGTTTTACACTCAGGCACTTAGAAGGCTATTCTCTTTCATGTATTCATATAGAGAAATGTTATGGGTGCATAGACTCATCAAACTGAAAGAGAGGGATTATAAGATCTTGGATATGTATGTATAAGAATGCATATGTAAATGTATACTTATACATATATATATATATACTTATACATATATATATATGTATATATATTGTCTGAAGTGTATATTTGAGTGGTCTATTTCAAAGATGTAAGTCACATGAATTTTATTTTATACTTTTCATTTCTTTCCCTAGTAGTAATTGCATCCTTGTCATACAAGCTGTTTTTTCTCAGCCATTGAGCTTTAGTATGGGCACTTTCAGCTAAAGTGTGTGGTCTATTAATTGGCTACTACTGTGATGATAATATCCAGTCTGTTTGAATAATTCATAGTCTTAGGGCCCAGAAAGTTCAATAATTAATAAAATAACCTCATTTAGTTAGTTTCCCTTAAGAAAATTTGATATATGGTGATTTGATTTCAGTTATGAATTTAAGGTATATTTTTGTTTTATTTACATAAATATTTGATGGACAATTTTTAAATTATAGATTACTCAATAGTTATACTAAGAATGAATGCTACTATTAGGATCCAGAAGATCATTATATGGTCATAATAAATGAATCTTTTTCTCCCTGGTATGACTGATTTTGTAGAAAGGATATCTAAGAATCTAGGTAAGCTCTACTTTAATAGATATTAGAATTTTTGTACTGAAGAGTCATTGAATTGACAGGCATAAAGCGACAGTAAAGTGGCAACTTTTACAATGAGCCAGATTTTGTCAACCAAAAAGTTATTCCTTGGAAATGTTGAGGCATTTCTAGAAGCTCCACAAAAGGCCACCACCCTGTCATTTACTAAATGGCACCGCAAGAGCTAAAGTTTCTGTTTATTTTGCATTTTGCCATCTCAAGACTATTTTAGCTCCTATGTTTTCAATCAATTCACATATATTGAGAAACATTATTCATTATGAAAACACATCAAATATTCCAGAAGAAGCACACTATGGATTTGTGGTAGTTGTGAGAGAGAGACAGACAGACAGAGATCCAGAAAGACAGAGAGACAGGGACAGTGAGAGAGAGAAAGACAAAGTGAGAGACAAAGAGAACACCATTACATTTTATGTAAGGACACATATTCAGTTTCAGAGAAAAATGGTCAAATAATCAGAGAGAGTTCGAGTTATGGAAAGACAATGAATGCCTCCATTAGCCTCTGAAAGATAATGCTATGGTCATAACAAATTAAGTATCATTATTGCTAAGTAACAATCCACTTGTTTGGTGTATTTGATCTGTTCCTATGTGAGAGACACAGCTTTTCAGTGAGAAGCTTTTGTTCAGGCTGTTGAATATAGAAATCAAAAAGTTTATATTCCTATGATGCCCCCACAGTTAAAAGGCAATTGAAGGACATAGTTATTGCATGGGTCAACGATTTAGTTATAGATATATTCAGGGAGTAGCGAGGTAAATTATATGCCTTTAATTTTGGCTGGCATTAATCATTTTCCTAATGCTAACACTGAGTAGACCAAGGGAACACAAAGAAAGATGGAGCAAGGACCCAGTCCATAGAAGGTTCAGGAGAATGGTCAGAGATTTGTGAGAGGAAATTTTACAGCTGTGTGTTTGTCCTGGCCAACATGGTTACCACACCTTGTGCCAAAGCTATCTACTGAAAAGTAACTCTTAGGTGATTCTTAGTAACTTTAGCAGCAGTCATTTTCTACTGATATAGATCAAAATCCTTTGTGGAAATTCAGGTTCTACTCCATTGCTTCTCATCATTTCATCATTGTTATTGTTCATGCTTAACCTTATAGTTATCCTTAACTCATAATTCCTAAGACAGCAGTAAATTACTGAAGTTGCTTGGATTTAGAATGGAGAAGGGAGTTTGCAAAGATAATTTGAGAATGAGACAATGTAGAAGTCTATAAAGTACTATGAATTGCATACTTTATGCATAATACAGTGTTGATTAAACAATTACTAATTGCCAGGTCCTATGACAAAAACACACACACATACACAAGAAAGCAAGACATTGCCTATCCTCAAGAAGCTTTCATTTAAATTTGAGAAGATAATACATAAAGCAGGGATGGGCTATAAGGGTAGTAGTGTGATTTGAAGCTATTGATATAGAAGATAAACCAAGAATTTATTCAGAGCAGAAAAATCAAAAAGATTGGCAGAGGACCAAACTATTGACTTATCCCTTATGTAAATCCTCTGCAATAACTGGTCAGTAGTTCTGGTGGCTCAAGGAAAATGCAGGCGCGTGCTGTGTTTTTATTTTATTTGTTATTTTTTAAAAGATATAATTGGGACAATGATTGATGGAGAAACAATAGACAAACTGTTCTGGAGGAGGAAAAAGACAGAGGGGGAGGCTAACATAGAGTAGGACTAACGTATAGTGCCAAGGGATGAAGAGAAAATTCTGGTATTCTCGAAGAAGAAGGAGCAGAGAGAATTGGTATAATTAGGAAGAGAGCCTACCATCCTCACCCAAAGGTGGAGGAAACTTTGCCTGACCTCAAAGTTCAAGATGCCCTTCTTTTAATAAATAACAGGTTAATGTCATCTTATTTTTATGCCTTTCTCTCCTAATCCCTGGGCTTCCCAAGATAATTTTGGAGGTGCCAAAAAAAAAAAAAAGACTAGAAGTCTTAAGAGGAAATAAAATATGTCTTCACTCCTCTCAACTTCCTATTCCCACATATATAATTAAGCTTGTAAATGAACCTATTTTAAAATACCTTTATTTGAAATGTATTTCAAGAATCTATAATTTGATTGTTGTGGGTTATAGTGGGTGAATCATTGAATTTGGATTTAGGAAGACCTGATTTTGAGTCCCTTCTCAGACTTTTATTAT
Source organism: Macrotis lagotis (assembly GCF_037893015.1). Lineage (NCBI taxonomy): Eukaryota > Metazoa > Chordata > Mammalia > Peramelemorphia > Peramelidae > Macrotis > Macrotis lagotis. The sequence goes on from NC_133663.1 coordinate 157,808,635, forward strand.
CTATGTGATCCTGGGCAAGTTACTTAGCTTCTGTCCCTCTCAATGTCTTCCTCTAAATATTGAAGGTTAAAAATTGTATTACAATTATTCTGAGGGTCAAATTTATCAATATTTTCAATAATAGGTAATATAAATATAGTATTTTATGTTATATAAGATTATATATATATATATATATATATATATATATATATATATATATATAAATGTCAATTATTATTTCCATTCCAGATTTGGTATAGCTGAAAAACATTTCCACATACATAATCTGATGATGTCTTAAAAATTAGGCAGAGTGCTTCTTAGAAAATAAACACACACTGGTGGTGGGACATATCAGCAAAGAAATTTGTTCTATAGTAGTCATTCTGTCCTATTGGAAGTGATCTATCTGTGGGGAGCAGAGAAGCATTGGGAATGAGAATGAAATTCCTAATAGCATATCCCTACCCACCTATTTATCTGACTGACAGCCCAAAAATGTGAATGCTCCCCCAATCCAGGGGGTTCCCATCTCAGTGGGAATCTTAGAAGAAATTAAGGTTGTTAACAGTAGAATGCACTTCACCAAACAGAACAATGCCACAAGGAAGTTAAGAAAATGGAAACACATCTTTTACCTTAGATTCTCAAGAATGACTCAAGAAGGAAAGAGGCAGAGTAAGGAAACACTTCATTGTTTAAGTCGCACTTATATCAAGGTGTCCGTGTATTTGTAAGTGGGTGGGTAGGTAGTAAAAGGACAGAAAATGAGCATCCAAAGGAAGCTTTAAAAAATTATAACCCAGCATCTTCTGTGACTACATTTATACCATTTGTCTTTAAAACATGGATGGCTAATTATTTTTAAGTAAAGTAGAGGCATTGGCTTAACATAAAAAAAAGAAAATAGACATACATAAATCTTCAAAGGAACCATGTTAAAACATGTTCTCCACCTCTATATAGAGAAGTCTTCAACTCAGAGTATAGATTCAGGTTGTTTGCGTGTGTGTGTGTGTGTGTGTGTGTGTGTGTGTGTGTGTGTGTGTGAGAGAGAGAGAGAGAGAGAGAGAGAGAGAGAGAGAGAGAGAGAGATATTATGTGTTCAGATTGTGCGCTCCTCAGTGGCAGGGATAGTCTTTTGTCTCTCGTTATATCTCAAGTGCTTACAGGTACTTAATAAATATTTATGGGTTATCTGACATGTTATTTACCAGTGTACAAAACTGTTTTTGCTTAATTATACATATTGGTAACAAGTTTTGTTTTTCTTGCTTTTTTTTTTATAGGGAGATAAGTGAAAATATGGATCCCCCAAAATAAAATGCACTTAATAAAATTCAATTATACAATCTAATAGTAAATTTATTACAATTTTTCACCTGAAACAAACTGAAATATATATATATATATCATGAGGAAAATCATGAGAAAAAAAGGGAAAGAACCTTATAAAAAGTGAACATAGTATACTTTGCTCTGCATTAAAACTCCACAGTTTTTTGCTGGATGTGGATGACATTTTCCAGTGATCAAAGATTGTTCATGATCACAGAATTGCTGAAAGGAGCTGCATCCATCATAGTTTATCATCTCACAATTTTGTTGTTCATGTGTACAATGTTCTCTTAGCTCTGTTCACTCGGCAACAGTTCATGCAAGATTTTCCATGCTTTTCTAAAATCTAGCCTCTCATGAATTTTTTACAGAACAATGATATCCCATAAAGTTTATAAACCATTATTTCTTCAGCCATTCCCCAATTGATGGGCTTCCCCCTCAATTTCCAAATTTTTGCCACTACAAAAAAGCTGCTATTAATATATTTGTCCATATGAGTATTTTCCCCCTTTTATGATCTCTTTGGAATATAGAATTAGTACTGGTATGGCTGGATCAAAGGATATGCACTTTGATAATCTTTGGGCATAGTTCGAATTTGCTCTCCAGAGTGATTGGGTCAGGTCACAACTCTATCAATGATGCATTAATGTACCAATTTTCTCATATTCTCTCTAATGTTTTTCATTTTCATTTTTTCTTATCTTTGCCAATCTCTTAGGTGTGAGGTAGTACCTCAGAGTTGTTTGAATTTGCATTCCTCTAATAAATTATAGTTTGAAGCATTTTTATATGACTATGGATAGCTTCAATTTCTTCATCTGAAAACTACCTATTCATATTATTTGACCATTTATCAATTGGAGAATAGCTTGTAATCTTATAAATTTGATTCACTTTCCTATATTTTTAAAAAAGGATTCCTTTATCAAAAACACTAGCAGTGAACAGTTTCCCAGATTCCTACATTCCTTCTAACCTTGGCTGCATTACTTTTGTTTGTGCAAGAATTTTTTTTTAATTTAATATAATCAAAATCATCCACTTTGTAATCTACAATGTTCTTTATCTCTGTTTGGTCATAAATTTTTCCTCCTCTAAAGATCTGACAGAAAAACTATTTCTTATTCTCTTAGTTAATCAGCCCAGCTGAATTAGTCTAGGATGACAAAGTTTGGACAATAAAAAATTTTGTTTACTAAATATTTAGTCATTTATTCATAATGCCCTCTTTGTTTTGAAACAGAAAATGGTTCTCTATTTGAATGTGAATGGATGTACATTCACTCATTTTTTTCTTAGGCAATGAAAACCAAATTCTGGAATGTTTTTATGTCTTCTAGATTTTTTAAAATAGAATTTCAGAGTGTAATGCCATTGAAATTATATCAGAAAGCATTTCTAAGTCATGTTTGCTAAAAGATGCATAATATTCATGACATATATCGAACAATTGTTCTAATGCTTCGTAATCTGAAAAACCCTCTTTATTTTAAGAATAAAGGGAGATGCAATCAGAAGTATGACCATCAAAAGTTGGATTATTCTTTAAAGCATATTTTCCCACCTAAATGATATACTCAATGTTATGATTGTATTTAACTGATGTTATTGCTAATATAGATTCACCAAGTAGCTCTCCAAACTCATTTTCCATCCCTGACCCAAACTGTCATTCAACACAATAAAAACTCTGTACCTTTATATTAATTCAGTAGCTTGTCATATAACAAACTCATTATGATACTTACTTTTCCTAGTAGAACAATGTGGTGAGTAAAAAAAAAATGCCTTTCAAAGATGTTAATGGAATATCCTGGAAAGAATCTGTGCTTATTCATGAAAATTATTATTATTTTTTAAAGCCTTCATCTAAGATCTGTTGAAACACCATGGCAACTTTATTCAAACATGAATGTCCCCTTTATGTTTCATAGGCACATTGGGAGGAAAGGTTTAGAGGCAGTTTATGATTCAGTGTGTTTTTGAAAAGCCAAGGAAGCTAAAGATGTGCAGGTGCTTGTCATTGAGAAAACAAGAGCCCTCAAACCTTTGCAAAATGCCTGCTATTGCATTTTAATTTGCTTTCGGAAATTGCCTACTTTGTTATTCATTTTTTGCTTTGCATAATAGTTAGGGCAGCTCAGATTGGTTTCTGATTTTAAGAAGCTTCTGCAGATGCAGAATTTTCAGATTACACAGCTACACATGGATTTCTGTGTTGAATCATAAATTGGATGCTTTTCATGAAAAGGTAATTTATACTTTGAAGCACATTTTTTAATAAACTAGATTCCATTGAAAGTGTCTTTCTTCTCTTATGAAACTGCAAAGCTTCAAAATAGTAGATATACATGTGTCTAAGAAACACAAGTATATTATATATGCATTTATACATAGATTTGATTTGCAGAATGTAGATCTGCTTGTGTATGTGCATGTACACATATCATATCAGTATAACTTATATGTGCACCTGTATGCATATATGTGTGTGCAAGTATGTATACATATATATATAATACAAAATCCACAAATATACACGTATAATTGTATATAATTGATATGACTATATCTCTACATTTGTATTTACATATATGTTCATGTATATATATATATATATCCATATATTGGTGTTATATTCATGTAGATATACAAGCATATCTTATACATCCTCTACATCTACTTCTACATAATTTTTGTTAGGAAAGCAAAAGAAAACACTCATTTCTGAGGTTATGTAGTTACTTTAAATGAATCACTTCTGGGAGGAAATTAAATTTGCAGCTAAATGAAGGGTTGTCCCCAAATTTGACAGTATATAGATGTCAGAGAAAAACATGCTAGTGGAAATGCACACAAGCATATTTGTACATGCACATACTTAGATTTCTCTGATATCAGAGATAGATTACAAATCTAAGAAGTCAGTTTCTTTTCTTAAATGAATATTTTAAAATCAAATTTTAAATGGCAATTACCATGCAGAGTAACCATTTAGTTTGAATAAATTAGCTTTATCCTATTTTTGATGCTTTGAGAACTTGTCATTCTTAGTTATTATCTTTGGTAAAACTGAGCTACATAACTTGACTAAAATCTTGATTCCCTATTCCTCGAGGTAATGGGGAACTGCTTGTTTTCATGAATCTCTCTTTAATGTATCCTTTTGTACACATACATATGTAATAAAATGTTAGGATGAGTTTTGGATCTCGGTCTATCTAACCCATTCCTTTCTACTCATGTATTTTTCATACTTTATTCTTTCCATAAAATGGAGAGTTGTTTTCTTTCACTGGAATGACTTCATTTTGGGGCTGAATATAGTGGTGAGTTTGGGGATATGAATCAACCCTTATTTACTTTGTCAATTTCCTGTCCTTTTTTTTCTCTCAATTCCCTCTGTTTATACAAATTGAGTTAGCAAAATCTTTTTTTTTTTCCCAGAGGGATGAGAAGTTAAAATAAAAGATATTATTCAAATAAAAGATAGTAACAGGGAAACTCTTTCTACTGATGCAAAACAACAGGAAGTCCATAGCCTATATTCTTCAAGAATACAGAGGTAATAAGCATTTCTATAGCCCCACTATATGCCAGGCCTTTTTTTTTAGATATTAACTCCTTTGACATTGACAGTAATCTTCTGCAGTGAGTGCCATTAACACTCCCATTTTATAGTTAAAGAAAAACAAGATAAAGAGAGCTTTAGTGACTTCTCCAGGTCACACAGATAATAAGTGTCTGGGGTTAAACTTGGTTTCATATCTTGCTGACTCCATGCATAGCACTCTATCCATTACGCCACCAGCTGCCACTAGAGTTGTTCTTGAGAAACCAAATAACTTAAATCAATTAGTGTGTGTCATAAAAACCACTTGAACATACCCCTTCTTGACTAAGTCAAGATGCCTCTCTTACAAACTATATACAGTCAAATTATAATTCTTAACTCTTCCCAAGAATGTCTGATTTTCCCTGTAGTATCTTAAGATGATTAGCATCACAAGATCCCCAAATTTAAAGACATTTAGAGCAGAGGTGGGGTAGTTAAGTCGCACAGTGGATAAAGATTGAACCTGGAATCAAAAAAGACCTGAGTTAAAGTCCAATCTCAAGATACTTGCTAGTTGTGTGACCCTAGATAAGTCATAGTTTCTTCATCTAATACGGAGAAGGAAATGGCAAATCAGAATATGTTTCTCAAGAAAAGCCCAACTGAGCCACAAGAGAGCCAGGTACTACTGAAACAAATCAATAACAAAGACAAGAAGTGTCAATCATATGGCCAAATCCATACATTCTCCAAAGTTTAACCATTATCAGTTTGAAAAGTAATTGGAGAATATTCAGCAAAATGAATAAAAATTTAGTAAGAAAACATTACATTACAATATATAACATAGTATTTTTGTGTGAATAAATAACATTACACTTTTAAAATTCAGTATGAAGTTGGCATGGATCAGGGACCCTTCAATTTCTTTCTTTTTTTGAATTATAAAGATTTTATTTATTTTGAGTTTTTCAATTTTTCCCCTAATCTTACTTCCCTCCACCTAGCCCCCACAGAAGGCAATCTGCCAGTCTTTACATTGTTTCCAGGGTATACATTGATCCAAATTGAATGCAATGAGAGAGAAATCATGTCCTTAAAAAGAAACATAAAGTATAAGAGATATCAAGATCAGACAATAAGATATCAGTATTTTTTCTAAAATAAAGGTAATAGTCCTTGATCTTTATTCAAACTCCACAGTTGTTTCTCTGGATACAGATAGTATTCTCCATTGCGGACAGCCCCAAATTGTCCCTGATTGTTGCACTGATGGAATGAACGAATCCATCAAGGTTGATCATCACCCCCATGCCTTCAATTTCTTTTTGCATTTGAAACTACTAATCCTGTCAATCTCCTCATTTTATAGATATAGAAACCCAGTTCCAACAAGTTTGTTATTTGCTTATGATCATACAGGCTAGTTTTCTTTTTTGCAGAAGTTATTCTTGTTTTGCTTATTAATAAACACATAAATTTAATCTATTTCCCTTTTACTTGGCAAATATGCCAGAGCTTCATCAGAGCCAATAGGGTAAAGTTCTCTATTTTGGCAATAGAATTATGGAACATTAACCAAGTATTGAGCTCCTTTTCATTACACTTGCATTTGTGTAATATCATACTTATTCAATTTGCCTCCCACTAGTGTACCATTTTAATGTTTTTCTCAAGTATTCAATGAGGCACTTAGATACTTGTCCCAGAGTTCTTCGTAAATGAATTGAAGATCTTTTTATTCTTTGATGGTCACTGGTACCCTACCAGATATTCATGATTTTTCAAGTGCGAAATATGAGAAGGAATAGTTGCTATAGATTCATTATTTAATGCTACACATATTTGCTGCAGTGGCCTTAATGTCATTGCTTTTAGATTCATTATTTTTAGGTATATCTAATAGAAAACATGAATGGGTCAAAAGTAAAACTACAGGTTACTCACAAATCTGAACAAAATTCTTTGCTTCCATAGGATTGAAATAAAATTTATTTAAATAAACAATGCCATAACCATCTTTGAAGATTAAACTGAAAGATCCATAATCTCTCTAGAATGATTACCTTTCTTGCAAACTTTTGTTGTCAATCAACAGGCCTATATTAAATGTCTATCCTTGATTTAATTGCTAGATTCTAGGGATTCAAGTATAAAAACAAGAAGTTTTTATTCTGTCCTGATACTTGTGAATTATAGGAAGATGACAATTACAACAAAAGTTATATGATTCAGTTTCACTTCAGTATTTTAGATAAAAGCACAATCAAAACATTCAAAGTAGGTTATTTTCTTCCATGCAGACTTTTGTGTGGATAGACAATATCATACATGAATAAATGATTACACTAAGAAACAATGTGTTGAGAAGAATTTGCCTAAATTATGTAATCTGAAAGAAATGCTTCAAGGGCTATTAGCAGATTAGAAGCATGATAACCCTTGATGCTTATCTGCAAGTATTTTTAGAAGATAACTAGTAGCCTTTTACTTTCCTTCGGAAGTATATTTTAACCAAAACCCACCCAGAGATCAAATTTTTCTTTTATAATATGCTAGAAAGCTGTCTCAGAACTTTTCTATTATTTTAGCTGACTGTCTAAAAATTCACAAGAAGAAAAATGAAAAAAATCTCATGAGTTTCAATAGTTTTTGTTGTTTTATTTAAGAAGTGGTCAACAATTATTCATATGATGAGGTCATATCAGAGTAAAAAAATCTTAAAAGTAGTTATGTTTTTCCAACTTGGTCAGATGCATGGCTGTCCACATCCTCTTGGGCATTTCTGATTCACAAACCTTTCTGTCATATATATAATCACAAAAGTAATAGCAAACAAGGATTAAAAAATTGTTTCTATCAATAAAGACCTTCAAGACTCTACTCCAGTGCTATCTTCTGCAATAAAACTTTTCCTGACTCTCCTCTAATACACCTTCCCCCAGTATTAGAGACTTTCCTTTTAAGGTTTACTTAACTCTACTCTGCATGTATGTTGTGTTTACCTGCTTGTTTATGTATTGTTTCTCTATTTAGAATGTGAACTCCTTGAAAGAGGTAACTATTTTTATTTTTTCTTTATATCCCCAGCCTCTTGCACATTCATTGCCTGGTTTATTTTAAGTGCTTACTGATTGATTGTAGGAATCTGTGGGATTTAGTAGAATGAGAAAGGGTGTTAGAGGGAGAATAATTGAACTCGTCTTCATTTTAATACTAGCCTTATGATGTTGGTCAGATCACTTGATCTCACTAGCCATCAGTATTATCAATTATAAAAGGAGAGCATTCATATTCTGCCTTTGAACATAGATGACTTAAAGGCATATAATTCTAGGATATGGCATTTGTGATTATTAATATAATTAGCTACAGAGTTAAGTAGTCCAGTGCTCCAAAGATAAACTTCTCATCACCATGTAGAAAAATTCCTGTGGTGCCAAATTATTTTGTAGATTTGTGGAGAGAATGAAGCTATTAGGACCTTCAGCTATTGGCATTTCTTGGACAAAAGAATCATAAAATCACAGAATTTTAGAGTGGAAAGGAAACTCAGTAGCCATCCAGTTGAATTCATACTTCCTCAAAATCTCCTCTATGACATCCCTTGGCAAGAGTCCATTAAGACTTTTCTTGAAGATAAAGGCAATCCCACTAATGAGGGAAAACCTTCTCCCTCCTGAGAAAACTCATATCACATTTATATAGCTCTAATTCATTGGCATAATTTTTTCTTCATTTCAAATATAAATGCCATTCTACAATTTTCAATTATGGCTCCTAGTTCAGCCTTCTGAGGACAAACAGAATATCTCTAATCCTTCTTTTAATGGAGTCCAGTTAATACTTAGACAAACAGGGTTGACTGGGAAATAACAATGGGCTCCTGGAGGGGAAATTGTGTCTGTGTGTGTGTGTGTGTGTGTGTGTGTGTGTGTGTGTGTGTGTGTGTGTGTGTGTGTGTGTGTGTGTTCAATATACTTTTATGTTTAATCGTTTAATCTCTTTATTAAAATATTCTCCCTAATTTTCTTAAACCTTGATAGTCAATAAAATAATAAATCCCAGATTTGTAGTGTTTGTTGATTTCTGGTATTTAAATGCCCACAATAAAAATTTAGATTCATGAGTCAGTTTAAGCTGGCTTCATCATATCCCTTCTATCCTGTCACTCCTGCGTCTTTACCTTCTCCAAACTAAACATTCCAGATACCTTCACCTAATCCTTATATGACATGGTCTCAAAAACTTTCATTATTCTCTAGATGGTCCATAACTTACCAATGTGGTAGCCAAAAATGAATAGAATATATGAGACGTGTTTTGACTTATTTGTGCACGAGTATAATCTCCTCATTCCCAGAGGGTATGACAACTTTCTTTTTTTCTTTTTTTTTTAAGTTTTTGCCAGGCAGTGGGGTTAAGTGGCTTGTCCAAGGTCACACAGCTAGGTAATTATTAAGTGTCTGAAGTCGGATTTGAACTCAGGTACTCCTGACTCCAGGGCTGGTGCTCTGTCCACTGCTCCACCTAGCCACCCCCAACTTTCAATATAACTCAAGAATATCTTAGATTTTTTTGATTGCTATAAGACATAGCCAAATCCTGCAGCTCACTAAAATCCTAGGATTTGTAGACTGTAGCAAGAAAGGAAATGACAACTCCAGAAAGCTGCTAAGAGTAAATATGAGGTGTAAAAGCAGAGTCCTCCCTCCTCCAGGGTAGAATTTAAAATAACTTTAAAGTTCCTTCTATATAAGAAACAATGATAGTACTCTGGTTTTGATTTCTATTTTCCATTTTTTTCTAGGCAGCATCAGTTTGAAATTAATCATCCATGACTTGTCTTGAGAAATTTTAGGGAACTTTCTGACATAGTTGAATAATTCCATCATTAGTTCAGCTGCAGTGTCCCTGGATAGATTAAAAGAAAGACTATGGAAGAGAAATTAGCAGTCCTGCTATGCTGTATTTTAGCTGTTGCATCTCCATCAATGTAAACATTGTTTTTAGTGACACAGACTGACCATATGACAGCAACAAAAAATTCTTCCTATCCGGAAGACTAGACTAGACAGTACAAAAACCCACCATGAGAGATAAAATAAAGGACTGAAACATATGTGCCTACTTGTTTCTATATATGTGTATACATGCATTCGCACATACACACATAAATGCATATGTGCATTTATTATCATTATTTATTTTAAATGAACTATTCCCAGAGCTTACAGATCACTGTTTAATGCTGCATTTATATACATAAGAACTAAAAGTATAGCATTGTCATCAAATATAAAAGTCAGAGATTAATAATGGGAAAATAGTAAGAATCATCTATTTAGTTTTCTATTCTATCGTTTGTCTTTAAAAAGTCTTCTTATTGGGGCAGCTAGGTGGCGCAGTGGATAGAGCACCGGCCTTAGAGTCAGGAGTACCTGGGTTCAAATGTGACCTCAGACACTTAATTACGTAACCATGTGGCCTCCACTTAATCCCATTGCCTTGAAAAATCTAAAAATAAAATAAAATAAAAGTATTCTTATAACAGAAGAAAAATAAAGTGCAAAATAACGACAACCTATGTCTTTTGGAGGCACCAAAAATAACTAGGATAGCCTAGTTTGCTCTTAGCATGTGGAGATAATATTGTTCACTCCCTACATTTAATCTTTTTTGGTATTCTTAATGTGGTGGTATTTTCTTTGATAGCTTAGCTTTCTGATTAGCTTGAAGATGATATGATATCATGTATAGAATTGCCGTGACCAGGGTAAGGCAGAGGAAATATTGTTGTTAGACTGTAATTAATTTTAATGTAATTTTGAGGCTCATGTCTAACATGATACAATGATGACATGAATTTATATGGGTCCCCTTTTTAGTTGGTATTGTCCTCATTTGTTCAGATCCTTTTTGTTTTTAAGTTGTTCCATTCCCTGGACTTTTGCATGAGATTCTTTTTTAATTCATTGTAACACATCAACTATCAGGTTCTGTGATGCTCAAATAAACTTTGACTAGTCCTAAGATGAGGTAGTTGTTTTAAGATTGGTTATCATAAAATAATATGCTGTAGTTTTGTTGTGCTAGCCTAGAATACTGTTTTAAAAAGGAATATAATTTATTTTGCTCTAAGCATGGCCATCACTCATAGCTTACTCAAGGAATTATTTGTTCAACATCCCCAAGGGCTTCAGGTCAGGGAATTTCTTTAAGGGCAGAGAAAATGGCCTTTAAAAAGGATAGTATATATATTTCAAGGATATTTAGGGTCATATTTTTATTTTGCTTGAATTAACTATCTGATTTTCCATCCAATTACAAATGGGTTCTAAATATCATCTGCACAATGGTGATGGGGGTGGAGTTGGTAGTGTAATTACAGTAGATCATTCTTAGAGTTTCTTCCAACTCAATTTCTGTTACTAAAAGTTTGTATAAATGTTTTCTTATATCTCCAAATCTTATGATATTTTGATTTAGCCAGTCAGGAGTAGAGTTAAAAATAATTTTTAAAAACTGCCTTAGTTTCACACCCTGGAATGAATTAGGGAAAAACTTTCTTCTCTAGACCCTTTCTATCACTTTCTCCCCATTTCTCCCCTGAAACTAAAGAAAGAGAGGGTAAATTTATAGCTTCATGTGGCTACCACACTAGAAATTACACTGCCAACAAGTGGCAAAGCTCAGAACCCAGTAATTCTGCTAGCCCAGTATTCTCTTTAAGATTGCCTTTGTAAAAGCCTATCAGTTCTTTCAAAAAAAATGGATATAAAAGCAGAATAGAGGTGACTTATTCAAGGTTACTTAGCAATTTGAGAAACTGGTTTGTGAGATAATAAGCAGCTACATATTCACCTACATCATACATTTCTTCTCCTTACTAGCATACCAATTCTTTGCTAAAACCAAGAAATCATGCTTGTTCAGAATTACTGTGAAAGGCATATAATTAGGCAAAAAAGAATGAGATGTAATGCTTCAGGGCTTCAAAGATCAATTCTTGGTCCAGTCATCTGCAATAGCATTGATAACTCCAAATTTTTGCACACATGCAGTGCTCATCTCCCTGAGGAACATTTCACTTGCTATTTGTACTCCTGTTTGTTCACTTATCTCATTATCTGCCTCTCATATTTGCATCTATTTTAAACTCTGTGCCTGCCAATTGCAAACAGTAAGAATTTTGTAGGATTGCTTGGTACTAATGGATAATTTATTTACCTTAAAACCATATTGCATGCCTAGACGAGAAAGGAATCCTAATAGATTTTAACAGGAATATTCATTTTCAGTTTTTATTAGCATATTGAAATCAAGCTTCTGTAGAGTTCTTCATTTTTCAATGGAAAGAATTTAAATTCTAAGATGGTTTTGAGTGGTTTTGTTCTTGGTTTCAGATTCAGATAGTAACAAAGATGACCACAGATTTGTAATCAATTATGTCTTCATTTTCCAGAGTGCTAATTTCACACATCTTGTGGTGAACATGGCTCTGATGCCTTCAACTTATCAAATGCAGCAGCCATTAGAAGCACCTGCACTTTAACATATGCAAAATAAGAAGGCAGTCCTTGAAAAATTCACACCATTCTAATTCACTTATTTGATCTACTCAAGTCAAAATTTTCCATTCAGTATAATCACATATTCAGAATTTAGGGGAAAATGAGGGAGGGAAATAAAGTAAATTCTCTACTTTAATGAACCAAATGTATTTTGCTAAGCGTTCCAAATAATTTTATCAATAGGTAACTTAGCTTTCTTTTTTAAAATATTCTTTCCCCCAATACATGTAGAAATAATTTTTAACATTCATATATTTTTGTTTCTTTTGAGTTCCAATATCTATTCCTTCCTTCCTCCCCTTCATCATCCCTGAGAGTGTAAGAACATAATAAAGGTTATACATGTGCAATCATGTAAAGCATATTTCCATATTAGTCATTTTGTTGTGGAAGAAAGAAATGAAGAGAGAATTGAAGGAAGGTAGATATGCAATATTTAAAAAAGAAACATGTGAGATAAACATTGTACTATAATTCAGAATTAAGACATTTTTAAGGTTGAATACTAAAATAAGAATCATTTCTTTCAATTTATTCCTAAACTTTTATTATATTTCACAGTTTTTCAGTTCTGAAAATATCTTGTATATGATTATTTATGTTCATCTGCATCATTAAAATAAGAGGGCAAGTTCTTTTGTTTTCTCTTTGTATTCCTGTTGTTTACCACAACCATCTGGTATATAATAAGTGCTTAATAAATGCTTATTATGTGAATGGTAAAGAAATCCAATCAAAAATTCAAATGGTTCAATCAAATGATTAAAGAGATTAAGGAGTAAATTTCTGAGGTAATAATTTTTTTTTATTTATACTTGAAGTTTCTTTTAAGAATTGTTTAAGTTTTTTAAGGGTAAAACATCTCATCACAATATTGTTCCAGAGTAAATGAATGGAAATACTTTAAAAAGTAGCAGGAATACATATATAAACATTTGTATTTTATTATTTGTTCTTTATCTTTGTATGATGAAAAAATTCATAGTACATAAGCAATATTTGAAGTCTAATATAAAGTAAAGCATATTATAATTATATCAAAACAAATAATATTTCTTATTTATTTTACACAGTATTTTAATTTTTTTTTAAAATTTAGCTACAAGAATTTATCTTGATGTTTAAATCTAAATAATCTCTTTTCTGTCTCCTACCTACCATTCCCTAAAAGAAGAACCTAGTCCTATCCTGATTTTTCTTTATATATGCTTTTTTTTATGATCTCATTAACTACTCAATCTACAACTTCAGACCAACTTCATTTCCCTGGTCATTACAGAGCTCCACCTGCCATAATTTCTAACTGAAGATACAGAAAATCAAGCTTATCAAATCATGTCATATAAAGCTTTTCTACCTCATGATCTTTCTGCCTTTCTTAATAGCAATACCAATTAACCCAGTTGCCCTATTTGAAAAAACTCAACATTATCTTGGGTTTTGTTTTAATTAAAATTATTTAATTGAATTTTAAAACAAAAATGATTTGTTTCAATTTAAAAAATCTTCCTTGGCTATCTACTAGAAGCTTTTTTGAAGGGTGAAACATTTTACAAACATGTCATTAAGCATGACAATTACAATTCCCCTTATTGAACATATTTTTTTTTAAAAAATCTGAATCAGTGGTCTGAATACAGCACCTCTGTCTTCATAAATAAAAAGAATATTCTTTCCCCCAATACATGTGGAAAAAATTTTTAACATTCATATATTTTTGTTTCTTTTGAGTTAAAATATCTATTTGTTCCTTTCTCCCCTTCATCATCCGTGAGAATGTAAAAACATAATAAAGGTTATACATGTGCAATCATGTAAAGAATTTTTTCATTAGTCATTTTGTTGTGGAAGAAAGAAATGAAGAGAGGATTGAAGGAAGGAAAGAAGCAAGGAAGAGGAAAATCACAGTATGCTTCAGTCTACACTCAAATGCCTTCAGTTCCTTATCTGAATCATGACAGCATTTTTCATTGTGAGTCTTTTGCAATTGTCATGAATCAAGTACTTTAGAATTATCTTGGATCATTTTATTTCTGAGAATGGCAAAGATATTTTCTAAAGTTCATTGTATGGTACTGCATTTACTGTTGCTAATGTTTTACTGGTTCTGCTCACTTCACTCTATATCAGTTCATGAAAATCTTTCCAGGTTTTTCTTAATTCATCCTACTCATCATTTCTTGTAGCACAGTAATATTGAATAACAATTGTATACCAAAATTTCTTCAGTCATTTCCCCAATTAATGGGTATCACTTCAATTTCCAAATCTTAACCACCACCACAAAAAGAGTTACTGGGGCAATTTTTGTACAAATAGATCTGTTCCCCCTATTTAAGCTCTCTTTGAAATACAGATGTAATGATGGTATTGCTGGATCAAAGGGTATGCACAGTTTTAGAGGCATTTGGGCATAGTACTAAACCAATCTCCAGAAAGGGGTGGATCACTTCATAATTTCACCAGCAATACATTAATGACCCAGATTTCCCATATCCCCTCGAATATTGATTATTTCCTTTTTTTCAGTATATTTACTCATTTGATAGATGTAAGGTGTACCTTGGAGTTTTTTTAATTTGCATTTCTCTAATCAATAGTGATTTAGAGCATTTCATACGACTATAGATAGCTTTATTTCTTTTTAAAATTTATTTATTTATTTATATATATTGAATTTTACAATTTTTCCCCTAATCTCACTTCCCTCCCCAATCCCACACAGAAGACAGTCTGTTAGTCTTTACATTGTTTCCATGGTATACATTGTAAAAATTCTTTTAGGAAGATCTTTTTTTTTTACAAGGCGATGGGGTTGGTTAAGCAACTTGCCCAAGGTCACACAGCTAGGTAATTATTAAGTTTCTGAAGGTGGATTTGAACTCAGGTCCTCCTGACTCCAGGGCTGGTGCTCTATGCACTGTGCCACCTAGCTACCTCCCACCATAGCTTGATTTCTTTATCTGAGTACTACCTGTTAATATTCTTTAAGTATTCCCTAAATATTTGAGAAATAAAGCCTTTATCAGAGATATTCACAGTAAGCATTTCCCCATTTTCTTCTTTCCTAATGAAAAAATTAAATGTAATATAATTAAAATAATCCATTTTGCACTTAGTAATGCTCTCCACCTCTTTTTTGGATACTAAATTCTTCCCCATATCTTTGGGTATCTGACAGGCAAACTATTACATGCTCTTCTGTTTGTTTATGTTATCAACTTGTATGTCTAAATCATGTACCTAGTTTGACCTTATCATGGTGTATGCTGTGACATATTGGTCTATTTTTCAGTTTTCTTTAGGTTTATCAAATGCTAAATTCCTGTGATTCTTTTTTACAATGGATTGTGTACCTAATCTAGTACTTTAATAAACCCTTCTCTTTTTTGCCACTGGGTAAGCAGATCATATGATAATTAGTATAGTTTAAGAGCTGGTACCACTAAAACCTCCTTTTATTTGTTATTGATTTCCTTGATATTCTTGAGTATTTATTCCTCCAGATGCATCTTGTAGCTTAAAAAAAAAGAAAGCAAAACACTTTTTGTTATTTTGATATGGCACTGAATTAATTGATTAACATATTTGTTAACTAGGCCTACCAATGAGTATTTGATAATTTTCCAGTTATTTCGATCTAATTTGATTTATGTGAAAAGTTTTTTGTAATTGTGTTCATATAATTCCTAGGTTTGTCTTGACAGATAGACTTCCAAGTATTTTATGTTATATATACTTATTTTTTCCTTTCTTTTTTTCAGAGGAAAAAACCATGGAATCAGAATGCCTATTATGTTCACTATTTTAAATTTATGTTTTTCCTTCCTGTCTCATGGTTTTCTTTCTTTTCCCTTAGTTGTTATTCCTCTTACACAATTGGAGCTATTTAAATATTTTATTTCCTTTTCTGTTGATCTGTGTAGCTTATTGTTTTATAAATATCCATACATTTCACTCAGATTTTCATATTTATTGGCATATAATTGGACAAAATAACTCAAAATTATCACTTTAATTCCCTCCTCATTTATGGTGGGGGAAACCCTTTACATTTTTGATACTGGAAATTAGATCTTCTTTCTTTTTTTAATGGATATTTTATTTTATTTTTCTAACTACATGTAATGACAATTTATCAACATTATTCAACTTTCATATTTATAATTTATACATCTTTCTGCCACCCTCCCTTCCCACCTCCCTTCCCTCAGTAATAAACAGTCTGGTAAAAGTTGTACCTGTATGTTTGTTTACATATTTATTTACACATTTAGATAAGTAATTTTGTGTATGAGGAATTAGGACTAAGGGAAAAGAAAGAAAACCATGGAATAGGAAGGAAAAACATGAGAAGTTTTCAAAAAAAAGTGAACATAGTATCTATTCAGCTTCATTGGTATTTTTTTATGGTTATGTTTTATTTTGTTTTTCCTCTGGATGTGTATTGTATTGTTTATAACAAGGTTGTCCTAGCTCTCTGAACTGCTGAGAGAGGCTGCATCCATCATAAGTTGATCAATATACAATGTAGTTGAATGTTTTCTTGGTTCTGCTCCCTTCATTCAGCATTAATTCATGTAATTCTTTCCATGCTTCTCTAAAGTCTGACCATTCATATACCATAACTTGTTCAGTCCGTTTCCCAAGTGCTGGGCATCCCCTCAATTTCCAATTCTTTTCCACTTCAATAAGAGCTGCTATATTTTGGAACAAATGACACTTTCCCCATTTTTTTATGATTTCTTTTACATATAGGCCTAGTACCGGTATTACTGGGTAAATTGCTCTTTAGGCATAGTTCCAGATTTCCTTTTTTATAATTGAATTAGCTAAAAGTTTATCTCTTTTTTTTTCATAAAACCAACTCAGTATTATTAGATCAATGGTTTTCTTGCTTTAAATTTTATCAATTTCTTCTTGATTTTCAGAATTTCTAATATGGTTTTTTAATTGAGGATTTTTAATTTATTCTTTCTCTGGCTTTTTAGTTGCATGCCCAATTCATTGATATCCTCTTTCTTCATTTTATTCATATAAGCATTTAGAGATAAAGAATTCCTCCTAAAAATGTCAGGTCATGGGGCAGCTAGGTGGTGCAGTTGATGGCCCTGGAGTGAGGAGTACCTGAGTTCAAATCCGACCTCAGACACTTAATAATTACCTAGCCGTGTGGCCTTGGGCAAACCACTTAACCCCATTGCCCTGAAAAAAACTAAAAAAAAAGTCAGGTCATCATCTTTGTCTTGGATGAAATTGTTGATTATTTCTATAATTTGTTGTTTGATCCATTCATTCTTTAAAATTAATTTATTTAGTTCCTGTTAATTTTTGTTTTATCTTTCCATGACCTTTTATTATATGTAATTTTTATTGCATCATGATCTGAAAAAGATTTATTTAACATTTCTGCCTTTCTGCATTTTGATTGTAAGATTTTTGGACCCTAGTATAAGGTCAATTTTGGTATATGTGTCATGTACTGCAGAGAAAAAGGTACATTCCTTTCTATCACCATCCAATTTTCTCCAGAGTTCTATCATATCTAAGTTTTCTAAGATTCTATTCACTTTTTTTGACTTTCTTCTTCTGAGAGAGGGAGGTGGAGGTCCACCACTATTATAGTTTTGCTTTCTATATCTCCCTATAATTCATTTTGCTTTTCCTCTAAGAATTTGATTGCTATAAAACTTGGTATATATATATATATATATATATATATATATATATATATATATATATATATATATACAATATATATTATATATATATATATATATATTTAACACTGATATTACTTCATTGTCTATATTGCCTTTTAAGAAGATGTGATTTCCTTCCTTATCTCTTTTAATGAGATTTGTTTTTGTTTTTGCTTTGTCTGAGATCAGGATTCCTACCCCTGATTTTTTTTTCTTCCACTGAAACCTATTTTGCTCCAAATTTTTACCTTTATTCTGTGCAAATCTCTTTTCTTCAAATGTGTTTCTTGCAAACATCATATTGTAAAATTCTGGTTTTATTCCATTCTGCTATCTGCTTCCATTTTATATCAGTTCATTCTTACCCTTTCTTACCCTTTCCCCCCACCCCCACTTTCTAGTGTAGTATAGATTTTTTATTTTTATTGATATTTTATTTTTCTGAATAGATGTTATATATTTCAACATTCATCCATATATATATTTTTTTTAAGTTACAAAATTTTCTTCAACCCTCCCTTCCCATCCCCCTTCCCTCAGTGATAAACATTCAGGTTATCATTGTACATACATATTTTTGACAAATGTGTTTACAGATTAGTCATTTTTGGTATGAGGAATTAGGATTAAGGGAAAGAGATAAATAAAAGATAATTTTATAAAATAGTCATCAGATTCTGAAGAGTTTTTTTGTTTTGTTTTGTTTAGTTTTTGTTCCTCTGGATGGGGATAACATTGTCCATAGCAGGTCTAATACAGTTGTTCTAGCTCTCTGAACTGCTGACATTAGCTGCTTCCATCAAGGCTGATCATCCCACAATGTTTTGTTAATTTGTGCACTGTTCTCTTGGTTGGTAGTATATACATTTTAAACCCATTTGGGAATGTATGTTATTTCCTCTCTGGGCCTAATCTGTTGGTAGAAGGATTTACTCTGTGTTGATACTTTCCCTTTCCCCCCTCTAGTATAATAGACCTTTATACCTTTTCATGTGGTGCTATTTATCTTCTAATGCCTATTCTTCTCCTAGTATAATTCTACTTTTCATGTCTTTATTGTTTAAACTCTGTCTTGTGCCTTCAGCCCCTCTGTCAAAATATACTCCTTTTATCCATTCTGATAGAAATACTTTTCTCAAGGATTGATTGATTGATTGATAAGCATCTTCCTCATATTCACTGTCCCGTTAGAGATATGCTTCTCAAGAGGCATAAATAACATCAAATTATTGTGATATACCACATCATCTTCAAATATCCTCCATGGACACATAATCCTCATAAGCTAAAGCATTATGCAAAACAAAATCATTTAATGAATTTACTGCTCTCCTCTAAGCACACTCCATCCAGTTGTAGGCAAAGCATCAAGCATCACAAAAATCACTTCATGATCTTTTCATGTCCAGTCTTCCTTCTTCTAAGCTCTCTCTCTCTCTCTCTCTCTCTCTCTCTCTCTCTCTCTCCCCACAGCACTTCAACCACAGCATGACTTAACTGAAATATTGGACGCACTCTCTCCCTCTGTCTCTGTAGTACTTAAACTATAACACTACAACTCTTGTTAACTAAAGTATCGGTACATTCTCTTTCTTTGTTTCTTTAGTACTACAACTCTTGTTAACTAATAATGCAACATCACTTCATGATCTATTTATGCCCAGTCCTTCTATGTGCACTCTCTCCCTCTAACCTTCCTTAACTAAAGTATTTAGAAAAGTAAGATCATTTCATTATTTAATTACATACAGATCCTCTAGATACTCTCCCTCCCTGTGTTCTAATAAAATAAAGTCCTATAGTCAGCATTGCTTCATAACATATTTATACCCATATCCTCTAACTACAATCCTTTCAACCATATTCAACTCTCATTAGCTAAGATATTGATTAAAGTTCAACATTTTCATGGTCATTCTATATCCATTTACCATCTCTCTAAGCATGTTTCATTTAATAATCCTAAGAGAGACACAATTCTCAAGAATTATAAGTATTATGTTCCTTGTAGGGATATATACAATTTAATATTCTTGACTAACATCCCCCCCTCTTTCTGTTGACCTTTTAATGTCTCTCTTGAGTCTTTTATTTGAAGATCATATTTTCTGTTCAGTTCTAGTCTTTTTATCAGAAAATTTTTGAAGTCCTCTATTTCCATTAGAAACCATCTTTTCCCCTGAAAAAAAATCTGAATATTGCATGGTAGTTAATTCTTGGCCCTTTGTCCCCTAGAATATCATGTTCCAAGTCCTCTGGTTCTTTGATGTTGAAGTTAATAAGTTCTATGTAATTCTGATTGTGCTTTGTTGGTATTTAAATTACTTATTTTGGCTGCTTGCAGTGTTTTCTCCTTTAGCAGAGAATTCTGGAATTTGTCTATAATATTCCTTAGAGTTTTTATTCTGAGTTCTCTTCCAGAGATGTTCTGTGGATTATTTCAAGGACTAGTTTTACCTCTTGTTCTAGGATATAAGGGTAGTTCCCTATGATAATTTCCTGAAGGATATTTTCCAGGCTCTTTTTTTGACAGAGGCATTCAAGTAGACCAATAATTTGAAAACCAACTCTCCTGAACTAGTTACTAGGTCATTTGTTTTTCCTAAAAGGTACTTCACATTTTCTTCTGTTTTTTTTTTCAGCCTTTTGGTTTTGTTTTATGTAATCTTGGTGTCTCATAGGATCATTAGTTTCCATTTATCCAATTCTAATATTTAGCATTTTATTATCTTTGAATTAGCTTTTGCGTTTTCTCTTTTTCAGTTGGTTAATTCTACTTTTTGCTGAGTTTCATTCCTTTTCCAGTAGGTCGATTTTATTTTTTGATGAATTATATTCTTTTTCCAGATTTTTATTGATTTCTTCAGTTTTTTTTTCATAATTCTCCTGCAGGGCTCTCATTTCTTTTTTCCATTTTTATTTTTCCTCTTTTCTTTGGTTTTTAAATACTTTTTAAACTCTTCCATGAGATTTTGAATTTGAGGTCAATTCATAAACTCCTTTGAGACTTCACATGTAGGCAATTTGTCATTGCTTTCTTCTAAAATGATTTTTATTATCATCGCTGTCTGAGTAATAGATTTCTATGGTTAAGTCTGTTTTTTTCTTCCTTTGTTTGTTTTTGTTCATTTTGACAGTAGAGCTCTGTTCCTGGTATACAGTATGATTACAAACTTTTTGTGCTGAGGCAGGGATATGGTCCCCGGCTTATCATTTTCCAGTGTTGCCTATGTAGCCCAATTGTTGCCTAAGCAGAGGTTTGTTTCCTCCTTTATGCCCAGGCTTTGCCCACACAGTGGTTTGTTCTCAGTTGCATTCTATCTGTTGCCCTAGTGTTTTAAGGGCATAGACTTTGTCTGGGGTTGGGACCCTACATTCTGGCCTGCTATCAAGCTGGCTTGCTGAGATGGGACCTGAACTGTCCTGTGGATAAAAGCCTCCTGCTGACTTTCCCATTCTGTCACTTACATTAGGCTGTATTTTTTCATTACCCCCAAAGAGACAGACCTTTACTAAAGGTCCTCCATGATATCTTGAGTTGAACACTTGTTTTGGGATCTATAGCTTTAACATCTGGGTAGAGATTTCATTTAATGTTGTGTTGGGAAAAACCCCAAGAGCTGCCAACTCCAAACCACCTTCTTGGTTCCGCCCTGGAAGTCTGTCTATAATTATTTTACATGGAATTTCTTTCTCTATCTTGATGTTGTACTTGTTGGTCATATAATGAAATACTAATGATTTGTGTTGATTTATTTCATATCCTGTAACTTTGCTAAAATTTTTAATTATTTCAAGTAGTTTTCTGATTGATTCACTAAGATTCTCTAAGTTATATCAAAAAGGGTCATAGTTCTGCTTCTTCATTGCCTATCCAATTCCTTCAATTTATTTTTCTTCTCTTATTCTTATAGTAAGCATTTTAGTAAAAACAGAATAATAGTGGTGACAATGATCATCCTTACTTTACCCCTGATTTTATTGGCAAGGCCCTTCACTAAATTAGATTTGTCTAAATTCCTAAATGTCTAAATGTCATCCTGTACCTTATTCAACTTCTCTTTAAGAAATATGGATGCTATACTATTTGGTGCATACATGTTTAGTATTGATCTTGCATATGGTACCTTTTCAGCAAGAAATAGTTTCCTTCCTTTTCTGTTTTAATTGAACCTATTCTTGCTTTGTCAAAATTCATGCTTGCTATCACTGATATTTTTTAGCTCAGCTAAAGTGTTTTATCTGCTCCAGTCTTTCACCATTGCTTGATCTGCATCTCTTTGGGTTTTTTTATTTGTTTGTTTTTGTTTTGTGAACAACATCTTGTCAGATTTAGGTTTTTTTATCTATTCTGTTCTCTGTTTCCATTTTGTGGATGTGTTTATTCCATTTACATTTACAGTTTTGCTAACTAATTATTAATTTCCCACCATTCTAATTCCTTTCTTTATCTTTCTTTTTTCACTTTTTACCCTGCTGCTCCTTACAAGTATTTTGTTTCTATTTCCTCAATTAACATTCCCTTCTATCAATCTCCTCCCCTCCTCCTTATCTCTATATTTTTAAAATTTTTTATAGGGTAAGATAAAAGTCTATGTTCAAGTGAGTGTCTATATTAATCCTTCTTTTATCTAATAATGATGAAAATAAGCTTCAAGCATTGCTGGCCATTCTTTTCACACATAGCCCCCATTCCTTTACTTCCTCCTTTTTAAATAGATCTTTTTACATGAGATAATTTACTCATGCTTTCCTTCCCTCTTCTCTCTGTACAATTTGCTTTCTCATCCTTTAATTTTGTTTTTGTGGATATCATCCCATCAAACTCAATTCATACTTGCATTCCTATTTGCTCTAATAGTGAAATCATTTTAAGTGTTAAAAGCATCATCTGATCATGGCAAAATATAAACAATTTAACCTTATTTTATCTCTTATGTTTTCTCTTTCCTCTTTATCTTTTTATGCTTTTCTTGAATTTGGAGATAAAATTTTTTGTTCATCTTTTATCTTTTAATTATGAATGCTAGAAATTTTATTATTACATTTGTTGTCCTTTTTGGTCCCTGGAGGATTATACTGTTTCAATAGTTGATGTTTCTTGTAATAATCCTAGCTCTTCTACCTTCCAAAATATCATATTGCAAACCCTTGAGTCCTTTAATATGGAAACTACTAGAACTTGTATAATACTGAGGTTTCATAATATTTTAATTGATCTTTTTTTGTCTCCTTGACCTGGAAAAGCTGGAATTTTTCTATAATAATCCTAGGAGATATTTTTTAAATATTGGCATTATTTCTTATTTTATCTTTAAAATACTTTTTTTGAGCTTTTGAAGGAGTTTTTTGGGGGGCCTGAGCCCAATTCACATTTTTCTTTGTGACTTTGCATGTCACATGCTTTATTCTTGCATGGTTTTCCCTTGCTTGATCTTTCCTGTCATAGTAACTTTCTGAAACAAATTTCTTTGTTAGTTTTTGTGTCTGCTGTTTGCTGATTTTCCTGCCTTTTCTGTAATTTTTTACTTTATCTAAATGTTTAGTTCTACACTAGACAGGGCTTTTCCTAAGCTTCTTGCCCAGAACTTAGGGTCTTTCTGCTGTTTTACACTGAAAAAAGGAGGGTCTGTTGTAAGTTTGTACTGGGGTCTCACTGCTGGCATGTGCAAGTGGTAAGGCCTCTTTGGTTTACACCAGGATCAGGGCCTAAATTGGTGATTTGCCCTGAGATGGAGCCCGATTTCTGGCTTCCTCAAAAGAGTGATCCATGCTACTGGCTTTTACTGGGCTTTGAAGTCTTCTAGCTGACCCCAAGGGGCATGGCTGCCACTTCCTTGTTCATGGATTTTTTTCCTGCTGAATCTGTAAGTTCTCCTAGACTGGAGAACTTATTCATTCTTCCAAAATTGATTCTGAGACAATGTCCCAAAGTTCTTTTGAGGGCTTTTTCAGAGAGCTTGGAGGAGTTTCAGCCTCATTATTGGCTATAGAAGTCCAAATTAGGATTTTTCTTGATTTGTCTTCTGGAATTTTGGTTTATCATAGTATTGATCAGAAAAGTCTCTGAAGTCTCTTGTCTTTATAGTTTTTTAATAAAATTATTCTTGCTTCTTCTTACTTTCTTCTGTATGAGTTTTTATATCTTTTTAGGTTTCTCTGAAATGTTCTCCTTCATCCTAAAGTGCAATAGTATTCCATTACTTTTATGTAAAATGTTAACTATTACTCAATGACTCCTTCAGTTTCCAATTCTTTATCATATTAAAAAGAGTTGATATAAACATTTTTTTTAGTTTTGAAGCATAGATCTAAAATGGGTTTTCTGGGGTCAAGGATATGAAAAATTTCCAGGATGTCTGGACCAACTAACAGTGCATTAATGTACCAGTTTTCCCACAACCTCTCCAGTAGTTGTCATTTTTCTCTTTTTTGGGGGGCAAGTGTGGTAATTTGATTTCTGTGAGGTGTAACTTTAGAACTGTGTTAACTTTTATTTCTCTAATTATTAGTGCATTTCAGGGTTCTTTTTCATTACATCCTCTCCTTAGGAACTCATATATATGGGCCACCAAGGGGTATTAATTAAGTGCAAAGTAAAACAGGTGTGTCTCACCTGACACTGTAGTAACTTCTACTTCTTCCCATCTCAAATTTGTTCTATACTCTGCTGTCACATAAATCTTAGCTTAGAACGATAGATTTAGAGCTTAGAGTGATATTAGAAGTTATTGTGTCCAGCATTCTCAGTTTATGGATGAGGAAACTGTTGAACAGGAAAAATTGAATGATTTTCACACAACTAATGATCATAGAGATGGTACCTGAAAGGAAATGTCCATGACTCCAACTTCAATTTATTACACTTTTCCTAAAGCGTAGTTCTCATCATGCTGCATCTAATAAGGCCCCAACTCAGATGGTCATTTATGAGTCTTTAAATTATTTATCAAGTTCTTACTCAGTGTTCTAGAATTTAGTGTGTAAATTGGTTATTCCTCAGGGTTTATCAGAAGTACAAAAATAAAATGTGATTTCTATGACCATATATATTATTCTTTGGTCATATTACTAAAATATGTAATTTAATATATATATTGATCTCATAAATATTCTGTTAAAGACATAATTTATATTTTTAATTTTTTTATACATGCACCCACTCTCATAGATTTTAGGTTCCCAAATTTTAGGTTATCAGAGTAATTTTTTAAAAAAATCTTTATTTTTTTCTGCCAGTGGCATTAAGAGAACATCAAATGGCTAATTTCCAGTAAAAAATGTTTTCTTTGCAATATCAATAATAATAATATCAAAGTTGAGGATGAAGATAAAAGGATTATTTTTTTATTGATTTTCATCCTAGCTTTCTGACTGCTCTTTTCTATCTTTACTGGATTCTCTTCTAGATTATGTCATCTAACCACAGAAAACCTTCAGAGTTTGGTCCTGGACTATCTTCTCTTTTTTTCTATATTAATTCATTTGTTGATCTCATCAGTTCTCATGAATTTAATTTCCATCTCTATATTGATGATTCTCATATCTATCTATCTTGCCCCAACCTCTTGCTGACCTCTACTCTTTCATCCTAAATTGCCTTTCATATAACTGTCATGGACTGTCTCATAGATATCTTAATGTCCCAAACCCATGGATGCCTACATGTTTTCTTTATTACTATGGAGGGTAACATCATCTTCCTAAGCCCTCATGATCCCAACCTAAGATTCATCTTGTAATCTTCCATATCTTTCATCCTCTGCATCTAATCTCTTGCCAAGACCTGTCAGTTTCACCTTTGCAACAATTCTGAACTAATACCCTTTCTTTTATTTATTCTTCATTACCTCACTTCTGGCCTATTTTAATAGTCTGCTTGTGGGTATGTCTCCTCAAATGTCTCTGTGTATATGTATATATTTACATAAATAAATAAAAATATGTATAATGATATATATCTAGACGGGGGGAGAGAGAGAGAGAGAGAGAGAGAGAGAGAGAGAGAGAGAGAGAATATGTATGTACATCCTCAACTTTATAGGAATAATGGTGCTAGAAAACTGAAAGTAAAAGATGTGAATGTTGAAAAAACCTTATGGGGAAGGGGGGGTGATATTTCCCACAAAAAACACAAATTTTAAGCTTTTTCTAAAGATTGCTGAAAATAAATTTTCTCCAAATAATTATTTATTTTTAAAAGCATTCATTTTGATATTGTGTACTTTTCCTAAATTAGAGGAGAGGCAAGTTTGTTGGGATGGGGAGAGGTAGAAACAATGATATCAAATGCAATCCTAGGTGAAAAATAGAAAGGGGCACCTTGCCATTTCTAATCTCCTTTAAGGGGAAATGGATGAAGTGTCATTAATGGAAAACACATGCCTTGGGGGGAGTCCCAACTCTGGACTATGAATTCAGAATTCCTGCCTGAGCCATCTTACCCTCAGGACTCAACTCACAGGATGCAGGGATGGGGTGGAGTGACAACTTGAGAGGTTATTTTAGCACTTTATGAAGTAGATTCCTGAATAGTTTTTATGAACACTTACTTCTTTTTGCAGATATAAACATGATTGGAATTGTGCTTGTTTTCTTTACTGCACATAGCTATGAATGCATATAGTTAACAAATCAAAGGTGAAAATGAGTCTTGAAGTTGAGAAAGTTAAATCTCCATATCCATGTGTCTGTATGTATGTACATGTTTTATGAATAAAGAAATAAAAAGTATTAATTATTTTATTTTTCAAAGGCTATACTATATGATATAGTACATAATATATATTATATATATTATATACACTATATAACTAGACAAATGAAAATCCTATTAGAAATAACTTAAAAGAAGAAAATTGTATTTTACATTTTGTAATTCAAACATTTTCCTAAACAATACCGGTAATGCACAAAAACTCATACTGATAATTTATTAAAGTAAGATTCCTATTGGGAAGAAAATGCCATTACTCCTAACAAAACATATTTGAGATTTTAATTCCCTTGTTCTCACCTTTGTGGTCATGGGTATCACATCTTCAGTCAACAATGGATAGCCCAGCATTAAGCTTTTATCAGAATTAAGCAGATGAATAATAATGAAACACTGGGCCAACTGGGAGAACTCCAGATTTCATTTTAAAGACCCATAAAAAAACTTAGTTCTGCAATTGTTAGAAATATATTATAATATCAGAGAAGCTACCAACTACCAACTATCAAGATACAGTTAAAATATAACTATGTAAGTTTATATAATTATATAAGATTATAGAATTCTCCAATCTAGAATCTAGGTGATCCACTTTGTTTAACTTGAAAAATATTACTTGCATACACATTTCATTATTTCTAAACATGTTTCATCTTAATCAGCTGAGTTGAAGTTTTGTGATATGTTATTATTATAGTACAACCTAACTTGGTTATTGAAAGGCTTTCTATCATAAATCATTAAATATCTTTGAAGTCAAAAACTGGTTTCTGATGGATAGTCTTTTACTAGAAAGTGGCCATGCTTGCTAGGAAACATTCTCTTGTGTCAAATTAGGAGAAATTACAAAATTATTTTAGTTTTATTTCACATAATTTTAGATATTCTTTTTCATTTACACCAAAGGTTCAAACTACTTTTTTTTTATAATACACACAGAGACTAGAGAGAGAGAGAGAGAGAGAAAGAGAGAGAGAGAGAGATAGTAATTGAACTTTTCCAGGACTTTAAAAAAGAAAACATAAAAAAGGTCTAATTTTACAGTAAGTAGCTCTTACAAGTAGAAAATATACCTTTTATTTAATGACTTTTTAAAAATAAAAATAAATAGAAATTATCATGATATAGTGTAAAGAATAGGTTCTGCTCTAAGCTATATTACTAGGACACTCAGCAAACTTGAGTAAACACTTGAGTCTCATTTCTTCATCTATAAAATTAGGAAGTTGAATCTAATGATTTCTGAGGTTTCTTCAAACTCTAAAAGAGTTTACATATGCATAATTCTATTGTATGAACAATATGGAAGTTATTAAATTTATATATAGTAATATGTGTATATGTTATATATGCATATGTCTATATTTATGCTTTTTCCTTATGAAATGAAAGTATTTAGACAAAAAATTAAAAAGCATCTCCCAGATATATATGTATATTACACATGTGTGCATATAGTCAGATACACATCTACATTTACAAGCATACAAATATGCATACATATATATTCATAAATATATTTATATCTTATATAACAATTTTCTTCTAAAAACCTATTTCAAAGAATCTGACATTTGACTGCAGGTAACAAGTTTTAGAATTCAATAAGTATATCACTTCTGTAAATTCTTGTGAGCTGTATTTCATTGCTAAAACTGCAAAGGAAGTCCATAGCATAGCTCCAGGCAAAGATAAAGCAATGCCAAGAACTATCTTGCTCAGTAGAATTCACTTGATTCCAGAAGACAAGGATAATTAGTAAAGCTCAGCAAATGTACAGGCTTGCTATGTCTAAATGAGAGGCCACTTAACAGTCCAGCAGTACTTCTATTTCTGGCCTTTTAATGCCTGTAGGCTTCACCTCCCTTAAGTGGACAGGTGTTTGAATCCACCTATGGACTATGTCACTTGCTAATTAGCCATTACATCTACCGTCATCATTTCCAATTCACCTTGCCAACTATGGCTGCTGTATTTTTAAAGGTGTGAGTCCCCCTGGATTTCCTTGGCTTTGAATGTCTTCTAGGTATTTCCTAAAAATTTTGAACAGCTTGTAACAAGTACTAAGATAATACATGGTTATACAGCTATATGGAGCGATTCATGCCATTGCAGTATTTAATGCGGTACTCATTTTGCTCTCCAATGGTCTTGGGCCCGTTGCCCAGCAGTGCATCACAAAGAATAATGAAATATGCCAGGACATGTTTCAGGCACCTGATTGTGCCAGGATAGTTTTAGGATTTTAGAAGAGGAAGAAAAATATAACTTATTTTAACATTCTATCCACTTTGGGGTCCAATTTTTTCTTTGTTTTATTCCTTAAATTTTGATATTATTAATACAGATAATATACATTTAAAGATAAGAATCTAAATTCAGAATAAAACTGGACAAGATATCAAGAAATCCTAGTTTGTGTCCAGATTCTTCCACTAAGCATTCAAATAATCCTAGGCAAACAGTTTAACTTTGCTGTGACTCAGTTTTGAAATTTGTAAAATTAGTGTTGAATAAAATTACTTCCATGGTCCCTTAAAAGTTTAATACTCTGTAAATCTAGTTGAAGATTTCATCTTATAATGTTATAATGTGATAGGCCCAGTTCAAAGATACGTACAGATTTATCCAAGATTTCATAACTAGTTTAATTCAATGCTCAGCCCACACTCCTTCTAAACTTTCATTTGATTACTATTTTTGTGTTTGATGTTTCTTAAAACACAATTGCAAGGGATTTCAATAACTTCGAGTTTAATTCATACCTAGAAAGGAATCCATATTCATAACACATCTGGTAGGAATCCTGAGGCAGTTTTTGTTCAGTTGCTTTTGTTCAGTTGTTCAGTTGTTCTTTGGTTGTGCCCAATTCTAGGTGATCCCATTTGGGGTTTTTTTGGCAAACATAATGGAGCTGTTTGCTATTCTTTCTCCAGCTCATTTTACAGATGAGGAAACTGTGCCCAGGATCACACAACAAGTGAGTGTCTGAGGGTCGTTTTCTTGACTCCAGCCTTGGTGTTCTATGTATTATGCCACTTAGCTACTACTATTCTGCTTATAGATAGTTTAAAGTATCAAAAAGTTTTTTCCCCCTGAGATACAGCTTAAGTTTGCTACTTTGTAACTCTAAACCCAATACTCCTGAATCAAATAGAACTAGTCTAATCTCTTTTCCTGAGACATTACTTTCATAATGATCATGTAGCCTACTAGTCCTCTCTTTTTCAAACTAAATATCCCTGTTTCCTTCAAAAAAAATCATCACAGAAATGGGCCTCAGGATCTTTCATTTTTCTGAATATATTCCTCTAACTATACCTAAGCTTATCATTGTCCTTTCTAAAACATCACACATAAGAGTACTAAAAAATAATCCTCCAAGGACTTTGAGTCATACCTCAAAGGTTCAATTACACTATTCAGCCTTATGGTCCTATGTTACATACTGAGGTAAGATTTCATTTTGTTTATTTATGTACACTTTTTATATAAATTATTAAATATATCTTTAATGTGGTTTGGCTTGACACAAATGTTATATCAATTAATCAAGAAACTCCTATCAAACAATGCCCTTTTTCCCCCATGATGAAAATTTTGTTCTTTGAAATTTATACATATTTATTATTCCCATTCACTGGAAAGGCAACATAAGAGAGTGAATTTAAAGATGGCCTCAGATTCGGGGAGATCCAAGTTCAAGTTCTTCTTTTGATATATACTTGTTATATACTTCTCAGTACCCCAGACAACTCAAAAGAGAAGTTGGAGAGAAAGTGATAATTAGCATTGACAAGGGAAGTTACTGAGAGTTCTGTATTCAAATGAAATCACAGGTCCTGTTCTAACCACATGCAAATTATAATTCATATTTATATAGGATATTCCAAAACTCAGCACAGTTTATGCTTTAACAAATTTAAATCATCTTTATGTCAGCTTAATATACTTTAAATTGCCCTAAATCTTTCAGTATATCCTATATTGCTCATTTAATGTTTTAAAAAACTTTCAGATATGACGACTCATTTGATCTTCAACAGCTGTATGCTGTAAGTAGAAAAGGGATAGACTTTACCATCTTCATTTTATAGTGGAATAAATAGAAGATCTGACAACTGAAGCATCCTGTACAAATTTACGTTGTTCTTATCTTGTAGACACAGAAGTCAAACCCAAATGTTCTGACTTCTAGTCAAGTTTTTATTTCTTTCCCACTATATCATATCACTTCTTGGTATAGAAAGATATGATTGTGGATTAGTTTTCACTGAGCAGTCCTTAGTAATGAATCACAAAAGGAAGTGGAATAAAAT
This sequence comes from Macrotis lagotis, assembly GCF_037893015.1. Taxonomy (NCBI): domain Eukaryota; kingdom Metazoa; phylum Chordata; class Mammalia; order Peramelemorphia; family Peramelidae; genus Macrotis; species Macrotis lagotis. The sequence continues at coordinate 157,839,828 of NC_133663.1, forward strand.
AATTTGAAATAATTGCCTAAAGTAGAGAGTACATGATGAGTTATTGAGCTCAGGAACTTTCACTTTGATCTACAAGACAGAGTAAATTCTTCAAGTATTCCTTTTAACAAAAACTGAAACTTGGGGGGGCAATCTAAGTTAAAGGACTTTAAAAGAGGAATTTCTTGAAGTTAGTGAAATTAAAAGGTGTTGGGGGAAAACACCTTGTACAAACACTTTGTACAATGTACAAAGCACCTGATATACATACATACATACACATATGTATGTATGTATATGAGGTCTATGAATATAAGTACTATTTTCCCCTTTTTTACTGATGAAGAAGTTAAGGCTCAGAGACATGAAGTGACTTGTCCATGACCATATAGCAAATAAGTCTAAAATATGTGACCCAAATTCAGATCCAGTTTTGCATGCAAAACTTTTTTTTAACTCCCAATATGATCATTATTCAGATAAGGCTTGAGTGTTTATTTGAGTCCAGAGGAGTTAGTCTGGGGAACTCATAACTAGATATAAATTTGGAAATCAGAGTCTAGAAGGAATAGAGTATCAAGTCAGATCTGAAAGTAGTGTGATCACTAATTTATTTTGGATTAAGAATTAGAATATCTTCCTGTTTCCACTCTGTCAGCTATTTTTTAGCATCTAGTTGATATGGAATTAAGATAATCTAAAAGGACTTGTAGCTATGTCCATCTACTCTTTAAGAAATGCCTATTAATATTATCAAAAATTTGTTTAGATTCAGATTCCCCCAAATTTATGATAAAATGTCTAACATATGTATTTATACATATGTCCTGAATTATTTGGGGTTCCCCCTTTTTTTAGTGTATATTTTAGGGTTTTTTGATTTCTACTTAGTATTTTTTAAAATATAAACTTTCTGTCATAGAAGGAAAAGAATTTTCTACCCCTTGTTAGTAAAAGAGACAGACTGAGTGACCTAAAAGCCATTCATATGTATAAATATATGTGTGTTTGTTTGCACACACACATATTCATTTCTACAAGGTAGATAATATGGTTGTAGTAAGAGCAAAGCAGCTCCATATGGTGAGAACTGGGACATCAGGATAACAATGTCTGCCAAGCATGCTGCAGATGCTGGTTCCTCCTATCTAAGATAACATGAAATGCCAGTTTGTGAAGAAGAATTTTTGGTGTTTTTTCCTTTTCCTATTAATATCAGTCTATATACATTGCCAGTTTTTATTTAAGTAATAAAATACATATTATTTAGAAAGTTGAAAACAGAAAACATAAATTTTGGCTGATATTTTATGCCACAAGATTATGGTGCTTATAATCAGGAATAATTTCAAGGATCATTTTTCCCCTTGGTAAAGTTTTGAAATAAGTAGTCTCTTTTTAACTTATCCTTCTCCTTGATCAGTTTATTCTTCTGTCTCCATAACTTTCTATTCTTCACCCTGAGTCACCAACCCAATAGTAATGAAAAATTGTTTATCTCATTAAAAAAAACTCTTAAGTATTTAAATCTTCAAATAAATAAAAGGTTTCATTCCCAAATGTTCTTAAATGAATGGAAGATGATGGGAGAGATCTCTTAGTGCCTTTTTTTTTGCTAATATTCTATAGTGCTTTGTTTCTACTTTTGTATGACAAAAATGTACAAAATAATGCTAAGTGAAAAAATATAGTTATTGTTAGTACAAGATGATATAATTCAGCCAAATCAAAACAGTGAAGCTCTATTTTCCTTGACCACAACAGTGTATTAAACACCTTAAATGAGATGTTCCCCAAAGACTGACTGCCTTGAAATCCAGATTGGAAATGGTCTATTAGGTTCCATAATTGAGTAAAATCTTAGTTCTTTGCATGGTAGTAAAGTTATAAAGCTTGGAGGTGAAAAAGAAAAGCAAAATCATATAATTATAGAGTTTTAAAATCCACATTATAAACTCATGACTAATTCATTAGCAAAACAGATTTAGGATAGGGGTGAAAACTAGACCTTTTATTTTATTGCTTTGGTAATATCAGCTGTAGAAATCCCCTCAACTTGTAACTTGTTCTCTTCAACAAAGAGCCTGAGAGTTGCAGAGAGTCTAGAGAAACTAAGTCATATATCTAGATTGACATTGCTAACATAGGGAGACTTAAATCCAGGTATTATTAGCTTCAAAGATAGTTCACTTTGTACTATACAATGTTGCCTCTCTAGCAAAATAGATTAATGTTCTGAACATGTTCAAATGATATCTCTCTCTTAATTTATACAAAATATAAAGAATCTGTCTTTATGACCATGTTGGGCATGGAGATGGTAGGACACTGAATTTAATTTGAGAGACCTGAGTTCAAATTCTTGCTCTGCCAATCACTAGCCTGGATTGTGGTAGATTAATTGTATGAGCACCAAATTCCATTACAACTCTATTATTTCTGGCTGGATTAGTTAAGCAAAATTTAATTTTAACCTCAAAGTTCCAGGCTACTCTTCCTGTTTTCTTTTCTTAGTTCTGGTGGGTAGGGAAAGTGGGTATGATCATATAATTAGGCAAAAAATGTTACAAAAAACTAAAATGAAGAAATATAAATTCTTATTATTATATATCAAATGAAATTGTTGGTAAAATATATGATAAGACTATGAATTTGTTTTCTATGAACCTTGAGAATCAGTGTGATATATTCAATAATAGAACCAGCCTTGGTATCAGAAACATTCCAGTTCATATTCTCTCTACCATATGCTGAAATGTAACTGTGAATAAGTCACTTAACCTACTACAACTTAAAAGCTTACAACTAAAAGATTCAGACAGTTACTGATCTGTATTAGTGGATAAATTTTATGCACCAGAAGTTGATAAAACTGATGAAAGCATAAGTCTCAAAAAAATCAAAAACTTTTCCAGTGTTTCCTCTTCCCCAACCCCTACTTAAAATCTTAAAGTTTAAAAGAGTTATGAGCACTTAGTTTAAGTGTTTTTCTATTCATACTAAGAGTAAAGTGATATATGTAGGGAAAAATTTAAATTGTAATCTTATAAAATTGAATCAATAGGCTAGAAACCAAAAAAATGTATAAATTTAGATTATCATAAGCTAATTTGATTTCAAGTTGAAAGGGATTTTGTAGATTATCTAATATATCTTTCATATTTTTCACTGTAATAATTTGGAAAAAGTCACACAGTCATTAAGTGGTGGACCTGGGATTTGAGCATATTTTTTTAATGACTCCACATCTGCTGTTTATTGTTTTTAATATATTTGCACTTCATTATAAATGGTTCATGAACAAAACATTAATAATCTTTCTTATACTGAAAAAAGTTCTATGGTTCATCTTATACAATATGCATTTTTGTGACGATCTCAAGAAAGAGGTCAGAGGCTATATCCATGTTGCTGGTCATGGTCCTGAAACAAATGAAAATAATCATGTTAATATTTGCAGTAGATGATGAATATGTCTTGGTACTGCTGTTGTAATTTCTACTGAGGGTGGCAAAGGAAGTGCATAACAGGTCAGGCCTATAAAATTTTGCAAATGTTTTCATTTCATTAATTGATTATCTGTGATATTATCTCACATTTTCTTGTAATTATTCCCACCATATCCCAACTTCAGGATGCTAAAGTATTTTTGTCAAAAGATTTTTGAGTGGATTAGTATATTTTTATAATGGAATTAATGAAATTGAGGCCACTTCTGGGCTACCTGAGTGGAAGACAGATCAGGCATTTTTTTTGAGAATGTTATTAGATTTTTTTAGACTCTTGGGAAAATTTGAGGGTTATAGGATTGCATATTTATCTTTTAATTTTTATTTTTAATACATCTCCAAAAATTTTATTAAGGTCCACTAGATTTGATATATATGAAAGGATAGAGTGTGGAAAATAAAATAAATAGTAATTTAAACTCTTTTACTAAGTGTTTTACAATCACAATAAAGTAGTGCATAGGATGATGATGATGATGATGATGATGATGATGATGATGATGATGATGATGTTTCTCTTTAGTTCTCAAGAAGATATGATATCAGGGAGGTGACAAGCAAGTAAACTGGATTTGAGTGAGAAAATGCTGTATGTACTAAGTCACCAGTCTCACTTTCTCCTCTAAAGCCATCTAGATCCAGGGTTCAGATATGGTTCAGGACAACTGGAGATGGTCCTGGATGCATGACAGACAAGCTTAAGTGACTTGCCCAAGGTCACCCAGCTAGTAAGTGTTCATTGTCCAAAGCCAGATTTGACCTCAGGTCCTTCTAATTCCAGGGCTGTTGCTTTATCTGGCTGCCAATGTAGGAGGACTGTAGAGTAACAGTATAATTACAGTTTAAAGCTAAAGATATTCCATCTATCAAGGATAAAGATATCAGTCTCTATCTAGTCTCTAAAAGCCAAATAATTTAGGATGACTAAGTCATCAACATAACACATGATCTAGTCAGACAATCACAATCCTGGTAGAAATAGATAGAGGACTAATTTTCAAGCTTCATACAAATACCAAAGTTCTTCCCCTTAACACAGTGTCAGATGGGGTGATACTTATTGCAAACTTTTTGGTATGGACTGCTCTGTCATTCTCTGTTATACTTCCCCACAGGTCATATAGCACATTTCATAAAGTCCTGAGGCTTTTTTGAAATTTCTAAATTTTGTATTATGCCCTGGTAGCCACACATACTTACCAAGTATTGGAAGGGCTAGTGACTGGTTCAAAACCTTTTGAAATGGTGCCAAGGACTGGGTAGAAGACCTGGGTAGTTCTATTCTGATCTATAAAAGAAAGAAACATTCTAGGATAGATGCTAATTATTGCAAATTACATAATTGAAGTGATACAAACAGTGCCAATTAAAGTGACTAAGGAAATGGTTTATGCTAACTAACTAAGGGCAGCTAGAGCACTGGCTTTGGAGTCAGGAGAATGGGAGTTCTAATCCAGTCTCAGACACTTGATACTTGTGTGACCTTGAGCAAGGATTCCAGAATGCAAAAGCTGTTGCATCTAATTTCTCTTATAATGATTATGTCTCCTCACATGCAAATCCTAGCAAAAAAAAAAAACAAAAAAAAACTTTAACAGCACTTGTGAGCCACATGAGGGAATGGAACTCTGTTAATTGATATTTTTTAATAGGCAAAGTTTTAAAAGGAGGTAGAGAATGTGTAAACATACTGCTAATCTCTATTTCTTTCTTTCACAAAATATTAGAGGAAAGAAGGGAAACATCTACAATTGATACACCCTTGAGATGTTACTAGGAATATATGAGTAGGAAAATTATTTAGAAGTATAGATGAGATGACATGACACTTTGAGAACTATCCTGTGTTATCCTATCTTTCTTACTTTGTCCAATTACAGTGGACTTTTTGCTAGAAAAAAATGACTTGGTTTTGTTTTTATTTTGAGTTACCTCTCTGAAAGAACGTTAATTATGAAACAGCATACAAATGTCTCAATGGAAATAAATCTTTACATTTGTCATAGCATTATTCCAGCCATTTGATTTAATGCTGTTTCAGTAATTTCAAAGGCACAGACAATGATTCCTTAGTTGTTTTTTTTTTTTTAATAAAAATCTGCTTTTGAGGGGCAGCTAGGTGGTGTAGTGGATAGAATACTGGCTCTGGAGTGAGGAGTACCTGAGTTCAAATCCTACCTCAGACACTTAATAATTACCTAGTTGTGTGGCCTTGGGCAAGCCACTTAACCCCATTGCCTTGCAAAAAAAAATAAAAATGAAAATAAAAATCTGCCTTTGCTATAGACTTGCCACTCTTATTGTCACAGTCTTACAATTCCCAAAAGTTTCACATCTGAACCTGAATTGTTTTAAATAGATATTAAATCCGAATGAATTGTTCATATTAATCTTCATCTTAGACTATAGGGATTGCTGCCTTCAGCAACTGAATATAATTCCTCTCTACCTACAAGCCTGTGGCTACCATGATTCTTTCTCTAGGATAATATAATAGTCCAGGTCATGGAACTACTGTTAAGATGGGAGAATGTCCCATAGCTCTCCCATCTGGTACTGTTTCATTTTATAGCATTAATAAGGGGATTCTTGAGCAAAGTAAGGTGGCAAATATTTCACTTGAAAACCTTTGTGAAAAGAAGGTGTTTTCTCGCACCACTCTTTTCTCACTGCCTTTTTCCTACAACACAGTCTTATAGAAAAATTTGGATATTAGCTTCTTCCATCCTTGCCATTCCTTTTGTAGCATAGCCAATAAGAGTTATAGCTTTGAGGAAGAATCAGTACTTTTCACCCTTGACTCCTTCAGAAATCCAATCATATGTTAATTAATGCAATGGAAGCAAAATATATATGATTTGTGTCACAAAAGTAAGACAGTAGGTAATCAATGCAGAACAAGCTCCTCAAACACCTAGGTAGCTGAACATTTCTGAATTTTTTTCTCTGCACAAAGTGATATTAAATAATTTATTACCTGAACTATTTATTAACATATTAATTGACATATTATTACTTATTTCCACGATTTTAGCTGTTGATTCTGAAGATACATACTGGTCTATAGGGTACACTATACTTAAAATCAACTATGAACATGCAGTAAAAAGGTAGACTTGTTTTTTAGATGACCTAGAGTCATCTAAATAGACATAATTCAGAGCTAATTTTTAACTCAACTGGATACAGATTTTGGAGGGTACACTTAGGGAAAAAATCCTCCAAAATCTGTATTTAGCATTTTTTGTTAGATCATATTATTCTACATACATATAATATATTTCTCCTATGTCAAGGCATAATATTAAAAGAAGAATTGACTTGAGAGGAGGGATGGATGAAAGACAAATTTGCTGTGATTTCCAATGGAAAGCAAGCTTCCAAATCTGAAAATTACAACTACATATCTATCTAGAGATGAAATGAAAATGCTGAAACATAGCAATGGAGTTATTTTCTCCAACTCAAGTAAACCATCACTAATGTATTCTGAAAGAGGGAGCTAAAGATGCCCTCAAAGTTATGATATCAGAAACCAATTGCCTTATTAGTGTATACCATAAAAATAAGATTGAACCTGAATATTAGAAAAATAGGGAGAAATTCTTAAAATTTATTTGGAAAAGAATTCTTGAGATGTTCACTTTGGATTCATCCTTCTGTGGGGTTCACATGGGCTCAGCCTTCATTTATTTTTTTTTTTATTTTTAGGGAAAATTGAAGACATGTTCAATATTAAAGACAAGACTTTGTGGGATCATTTAAGGAACAATTATTAGTTAATTACCAGATGAGAAGGAATAATTTTCTTAATCTACCTCAAAGCATTTGAGGATCAAAAGGAACCTTAGAAAGATGTTTTCTGTTGAAGATCAACAAAGGGCCTTTTCAATACAATAGGAAATTTAGTGATTAAGATAAGATAGATAAAGAGTTTTGATACCTATCAAATTAGATGTTAGAAAGATCAAGGTTCATATTCCCTTGAAATAATATTGAACTTGGCTTCTTACCCCCAAGTCTGTTTCCTGTATACATCTCTTGCTTTGTTGAGGAATAGAGTTAACTGAGAATTTGAAAAGAGGATTTCTTCTATTTGTAAATCTTTATTATAATCATCCTATAATCATTTGTACAAGTTTTATTCTAGGCCAGAAAATTCAGTTCTACCATATTAATATGAGAGTCAGTGAGACTGAAGTTACTTAGAGATCACAGAGAATAATTATCAAGAAAGGCAGCCTCAAGACTGTTGATTAAAAAGTATGCTTTGTATTCTTAAGTACTGGTTTTCCTTGCAACATTTACATTTACTAAAGTGAAGGGAAAAAAAATTTTTAAATGTCCCAATGCTTAAGTTTATCTCTATTATTCTTACTGTAGGGTGATATTTATTATAAAGGTTACTAAGTTTTTATCACTGCAGGTCTATTGGGTGGTCTCCAGAATCAAATCTAAGGTAGTTACATGACACAAACCCTATTCATAATAGTTTGACAGAATGCCAAAAGGTAATTTTTAAATCCATAATGTCATTTAAAAAAATATTTTATTTGTTCAGTCATTCCTCAATTGATGGGCATCCTGTTTATTTCTAATTCTTTGCCATTGGGAAAAAAAGAGCTGCTATTAATATTTTTTACCTTTTTTTCAAATACTTTGTATATAGAATATTTTTTCAAATAATTTTTATATATAGAATTGGAATTAATTGGGAGAGCTAAGTGGCATAATGGTATCCCCAGGAATCAGAGTTCAAATCTAGCCAGAGACACTGTATTGCCTAGCTGTGTGACCTTGGGCAAGTCATTTAACCTATTGCCTTAAAAAAAAGAATTGGAAATAATTGTTCCTTGAATGTTACATAGAATTTATTCATGAATCCATATTTCTTAAAGAGTTCATTGATGGCTTGTTCGATTTATTATTCTGAGATGAGATCATCTAAGTAATTCTTTCTTCTTGGTAATTTGGTTTCCTTTTTACTTTTTTACATGAAGGAAACCAAAGTTTTATCTATTTTATTATGTTTCTTCCATAAAACCAACTCTCAGTTTTATTTATTAGTCTAATAGTTCTTTTGAATTTTATTAATTTATATTTTAATTTTCAGAATTTCTAATTTTATATTTAATTGGAGATTTTCCCTTTGTTCTTTCCCTAACTTTTTTAGTTGTATGTCCAATTTGCTGATCTCCTCTTTCTCTATTTTTATATAAGTATTTAGAGATATAATATTTTCTCTAATTGCTTTGTCTATATGTCACAAGTTCTGATATATTGTCTTCTTATTGTCATTATCTTGAATGAAATTATTGATTATTTCTATGATTTGTTGTTTGACCCCACTCATTCTTTAAAATTAGGTTATTTGGTTTCCAATTAAATTTAATACTATCTCTCCATGGCCCTTTATTGCACAGGATTTTTATTGTATCATGATCTGAAAAGGTTTAATTTAGCATTTCTTCCTTTCTGTATTTGATTATGAGATTTTTTATGCCCTAATACATGGTAAATTTTTGTTGAAGGACCATGTACTGCAGAAAATTCCATTCTATCCACTTCCAATTTTCTCCAGAAATCTATCATATCTATTTTTTAAACATTCTATTAACCCCCTTAACTTGTTTCTTTTTTATTTTATGGCTAGATTTATCTAATTCTTGGAGAGAGGGATTGAAGTAGTCTGTGTATTCCTGTAACTCAGCTTCTCCTCTAAGAATCTGGATGCTATACTGTTTGGTATTATACATACTTGTGTTGAAATTTCTTCATTGTCTATGGTATCTTTTAGGTGGATGTAGTTTCCTTCCTTATCCTTTTTTAATGAGATCTATTTTTGCAATTGCTTTGTCTGAGATAAGGATTGTTTACCCTGCTCTTTTTACTTCAGCTGAAACATAATATATTCTGCTCCAAAGTTTTACCTTTTCTCTAAGCAGCATATTGTAGAATTCTGATTTTTAATTCCCTCTACTATCTGCTTCCACTAAATGGGAGAGTTTATGCTATTCACATTCACACTTACAAATACTAACTCTTTATTACCCTCCATGCTATCTCCCCTCTGTTTATATTGTTGCCCCCTCCTTTCACCCTCTTTCCTCACCAGTGTTTTGCTTCTGAATACCCTCCTTCAATGTGTCCCCTTTTATCAACCACCCTCCCTTTTCTTCCCTCTTTCCCTTTTTACCTTTATTCTTTCTTTCCCTTCTCTCTATCCCTTCTTCCACCCTCTCTTTTTCCTTCTTCTCCTAATACTTGAAGGGTAAGATAAATTTCTAAACCTTTTTTGATCCAAAGCTGATAAGAGTAAGATTCAAGCAGTTCTGACTCCTCCCTTCTTTCCCTCCACTGCAATAAGTCCTTTATGCCTCTTCATGAGATGCAGTTTGTCCTATTCTGTCTCTCCTTTCCACCCATCTCATTACTTTTTAATATCATATTTTTAAAAAATCTATCAAAATCAACTTATGTCCCTACCTTCAGCTTAAGTATACTCCCTCTATCAGATTTACAGTTTTTCAAGAGTATGAGAATCTTTCTCCTATGTAGGAATGTAACCTATTTAATCTTATTTAATAACTGCCTTTTTCTTTTCTCCTCTTTATCTTTTCATGTATCTCTCAATTTTCCTGTTTGAAGATCAACTCTTCAGCATTGGCCTTATCATCAGGAAAGTTTGGAAGTCACCTATTTTGTTAAATGTGCATCTTTTTCCCTGAAAAATTATACTCAGTTTTATAGGTAGTTCTTTCTTGGTGGTAATCAAAGTAATCAACCTGACTTTGATTCCTCGGTATTTGAAGTACGTTTTTCTGGTCACTTGTAGGATTTTCTCCTTGATCCTATAATTTTGGAGCTTTATTACAACATTCCTTGGTGTTTTCATTTTAGGATTCCTTTAATGAAGTGATCAGTAGATTTTTTCAAAAACTATTTTGCTCTCTGGTTCAGCATATCAGGGCAGTTCTCCTTGACTATTTCCTGAAGAATGGTATTTAGGCTCTTTTTTTAATCATGGATTTCAGTTAGTTCAATAATTCATAAATTATCTCTCCTGGACTTATTTTTCATTTCAGTTGTAATACCAATGAGGTATTTTATATATTCTTCTATTTTTAATTCTTTTGATTTTGTTTCATGAGGGAGTCATAATCTTCCACTAGCCTCAGGCTATTTTTCAAGGAGGTATTTTCTTCATGTAGTTTTTGCATCTCCTTTTCCATTTATTAAATATTATTTTTAAAAGTGTGGTTATCTTTTTCCATTTGATCAATTTTATTTTTGAAGGAATTATTTTCTTTTTTGCATGTGCCTAATTCTATTTTTAAAGGATTTGTTTTCTTTTGTCGCTTTTTGTTGCAAGATGTTAATTTTCTCTTGCATTTCTTTTCTCAGTTTTTCCATTTGAGTTTTAAAATCCTTTTTGAGATCTACTAAGAAGTCTTTCTGGATTGTAGAAATCCAGAAATCCTTCTGGATTTCTCTGAAGCTTCACATGAAAAGCATCCCTCCTACCCTCCTTTTCTGAGCTAGTCTTTCTCCCATCCTTATATCCAAGGTAACTTTCTTTTTTTTTCCCAAGGTAACTTTCAATAGACCCTGATTTTCTCTGATCTTTATTATTCACTTTGGAATTTGTTAACTATCACAAGGGTCTTGTGTTGAGAGAGGAAACCTCTCAGACCATTACTGTTGAGAACCTAGAGGCTTGCTCACTGGTCTGGGTCATCCATGTTAGGAATTCCAAGGGTTTGCTCAGTGAATTGACTGGTAAGGAATGCCAGGCACTCTTTCTCTGTACAATCCTTTGGGAATGATCCTTTGGGAATGGTTGGAACCCCTGGGGCTATCTCTGGTTTATTAGCACTAACAGTTAAGTAATTGGGCTAGGTCCTCTAGGTTGGACAAGGTGAGGTTCTCTCTCTGGATTATTTGCTCTGAAGAAATCAACCACCCACTGCTTAGGCCATTGGGAAAGGTGAAAACGCCTGGGACTGTCTCTGGGCTGTTTGCACTGGGAAATGCCAAGCCCTTCCCCCTATGAACACCAGTCACATGGGTTGTCCAGAGTAGGAATACTGAATGGGAGTCCTAGGCAACTGCCCTGGAACTTTCCTAGCACATTTGAATTTTCTTAGCCTACCTGTCATGCAGCCTGAGTTGCAAAAGACTCTACTTCCACAGTTGAGGATCTCAGGTTAGTCCTTGCCTAGCTCTACCACTGGTGTGGCAGATCTCTGTTCACTTCCCTGCACCCTCACGTCTTCCCTGAGATAGAACTTATTGGAAGATGTTCCACTCTGTCCTTTTATGGGTTCTATCACTTCAAAATCTGTTAAGAGTCTTGATTAATGTTGTTTCTCAGGGAAACAAAGGAGAGATTAATAAAGTTCCTGGCTCCTTTCTGCCATCTTGACTGGTAGTTCATCCATAATGTCTTAAAGGAGAATTCATGGAATTTTTGAGTTGAAAGAAGGTAAGTAATCATTTTCTCCTTCCTTCCTTCCAGAAATCTAAAGGAATTGATTTTTGGTAAATAGGCCTTTAAATACCCTCTATATGCAACTAGTTACAGGGATTTCAATACATTATAAAGTAGCCTGTCCAGGGTTTAAACAATTCTAGGTGCAAGAAATTGCATTTCCTACTCAGATAACTAATTTGCCTTAGTGAAAAAAAAAGGAAAACTATGTTAATATGTTTAAGTCAACAAAGACTATATCTTGTCCATATGGAAATCAAAGAAGATTGATAGGAATTTATTTTCTGAGGCACATAATTTTCTTGTTTAGATATTTCCAGACTTTTTTTTTTTTTAGGTTTTTGCAGGGCAATGGGGTTAAGTGCCCAAGGTCACACAGTTAGGTAATTAAGTGTCTGAGGCCCGATTTAAACTCAGGTACTCCTGACTCCAGAGATGGTGCTCTGTCCACTGTACCACCTAGCCACCCCCCAGACTATTTTTATATGTACTTTTTTGAATTCTTCTGAATCAGGTGCATTAATTTTTCCCAGGTTTACTTTTGAGGCATGGGTGATAGTTTCCATATCTTTCACCATTTTGATCATTCTCTTTTGGGTTTACTATACCAAATCAATGATTTTTTTTAATATAATGAGATAACCTAAAACTTAACTTTAATACTCCATCATTTGATCTAATATTACTATTTTTTTTTATCAATTTTATACTTGATTTTCTTCCTCTATCCTATTCTGCTTTTCAACTTGGATCCTTCAAACTTTTCCTATGGAATCCTATACTCAGTATCCCTTCTTACTCAGACACTGCAGATGGTCTTTTTGCCCTTCTGCCCTATATTATGAAACATTCTTTTGGTATGAATCTGAATTTGAAATTCATATTTTGACTTAATCATAGTTGTGCCTTCTGTGTTTATTATAAATGGTTAATAATGTTGAATAAATAAGTGATATTTTTCAAGCTCCTCTCAAAGTACCAGATGGCTTTGGTACTATGACAACTATCAAACTCATAGAATAAAAAAAAGAAAAATGTTTGATTCACCAGAAACTGGAAAAGAGAAAATACGAGCTTTTGGAGTAGCTTAAGGTAGCTTAGTCTTAGTCAGAACAAAAAAACGGACATCAGAATATAGACAGTTTTCTTTTCTTTTTTATGATTCTATTTATTTTAATAACAACATTTTCACCAATTATGTGCAAAGATCATTTTGAGCATTCATCCATTTGTAAGCTTTTGAGTTCCACTTTTCTCTACCACCTTCCCTTCCCACCCCCCTTCCCTTTGTCAGGAAACAATTGAATATAGGTTATATATATGCAGTAGTATCTAACATTATTTCCATATTAATCATGTTCTGAAAGAAGACTTAGAAGTAAGAAGAAAGAAAGAAAAAGCATAGAAGATGTTTTAAAAAGTGAACTTAGTATGCTTTGTTCTAAATTCATAATCAATAGTTTGTTTTGTCCCCACTCTGGATATGGATGACATTTTCCTGAACAGTTCTCTTAGGGTTTTCTATGATCTTTGACCTACTGAGAGAACTTCTTTCCATCATAATTGGTCATCTTACAATATTACTTTTGTACCTAAGCTATTCTACTGATCCACTTTTCTGCATTTTAGCCAGTACCAGGCAGTTTTAATGACTATGGCTTTATAATATAGATTTAGATCTGATGTAGCTAGGCCACCTTCTGTTGCATTTTTTTTTCATTAATTCCCTCGATATTTTGGAATTTTTGTCCCTACAGATGAATTTTGTTTCTTTTTTCTAGCTCTGTAAAATACTTTTTGAAGGTAATTTATTTCAGTTAGAACCATCAATTTTATTGTATTAGCTCAGATTAACCATGAGCAATTTCCATTTATCCAATTGTTAAGGTCTGACTTTATTTGTGTAAAAAGTATTGTGTTGATATAGTTTCTTGATTTACCTTGGGAGGTCAATTCCCAAGTATTTTATCTTGTCGACAATTACTTTAAATGGAAATTCTCTTTCTATCTCTTGTTATTGAGTTTTGTTGGTAAAAATAGAAATGCTGATGAGTTTTGTGGTTTTATTTTGTATAGGAACTTTGTAAAAGTTGCTAATTGTTTCAAGTTACTTTTATTTGATTTTCTGGGATTCTCTAAGTGCCATCATAGCATCTTCAGAGTGAAAGTTTTGTTTCCTCATTACCTATTCTAATTCATTCAGTTTCTTTTTTTTTCTTATTGTTAAAGCTAACATTTCTAATATAATACTGAATAATAATGGTGGCAATGGATATCTTTGTTTCACTTTTAATCTTATTGGAAATGTATCCAGTTTATTATCATTGCTTTTGATTGTTGATGGTTATAAAAACAGTTTTTTATTTTAAGGAAAACTTCAATTATTCCTGTACTCTCTAGTCTTTTCAATAGTAATGGGTGTTGTATTTAGTCAAAGACTTTTTCAGCTTCTTTTGAGATAGTCATATCATTCTTTTAATTTTGTTATTGATGTAGTCAATTATTCTTGTTGTGTTCCAAATTTTAAGCCATTTCTATATTCCTGATAAAAATTCTACTATTGGGAGCCAGGGTCTCTAAGCTGTTTGACACAGTCACGGCAAGAAGACTCAGGGCAGTCACACTACCTGATGGAACAACATTTCCCTCTTCAATATATATAGGGATTCCATGTATACCTATATTTATAGGTCCATTATTGATTGCAAAACTTACTCATCCTAATAGTGAAATGACTATAAAGGAAGGATTTCAGAGACATTCCTTGAATAAAACAGATTGTGAACTCTGTCCAAATTTAACAGGACTGCCTCTCCCTGAGACATACAAAAGCCTTCAGCATTATGAAATCTTTGGAAGACACAGCACTGGGAGTTCCAGGGAGATGTCAGAATATATATAGGGAAACCAGATACAATATGGGTCAGATAGAATTCCAGGGAAATTAACATTTTTGCCCCCCTTATCATACACAGGAATATATGATAAAGATGGTGAGAGAATAGTTAGTATAGGTAACCAGTATGTGAACTCTAACAGCCTTAGTTTATTGGCAAAGAATAAAAAGTCATAGAAACCATAGTGTCTACCAACAAGGGCTGAAAGGAAAATTAGTTATTGAAGGAGTCAACGGACAGGTGGACAAACATAACTACCCTCACTATAGGTTGTCAAGGGAGCATATTGAAAACATTATATATGTGGTACAAAAACATAGAAGCATTCCATTAAACAAATTATATCAAAGATATTCTAAGGAAAGTTCTGTTTAATCAATAACTTTACTATGCAGCAACAAACTAGGCAACAGGCGGGTTGAGGTCATCACAGTCTGAGCAGGGACAAGAAAATTAATTACATGATTGATAATCACACTTGTAACCACTACATGATCAAACTTGTAACCATATGACCTATGTGATTAATGATGAAAATTGTATACTTTTGTAACCAAGGAAATGATTTTAGTTCACTTGTTTCATATGATTCTGAGACTATAGAAATAAATCTAAGCAGCTGACAGTCAGTCAACCTGCTCCTGCCTATACCCACTTGTTGACTCAACTCATTTTGCCGACTCTATCCCTCCTGTCAAGTTCCAAGGACCCCACGGAGGCTGGACCCCCGCATTCTACCTGATCATAATATATTATTCTAATGATAACTTGCTGGAATCTCTTTGCTAATATTTTATTTTAAATGTCTGCATCAATATCCACTATGGAATTTGGCCTATAATTTTCTTTCTCTTTTTTTGATTCTTACTTGTTTAGGTAACCACATAATGTTAGTGGTAGAAAAAGTAATTTGGCAGGATTCCACCTTTTTTTTGTCAAATAATTTTTATAGAGTTGGAGTTGATTTTTTCTTTAAATGTTTGGTAGAATTCACTTGTAAATTTATCAGGCCCTGGAGATTTTTTCTTAGGGTGTTCATTGATGGTTTGCTCAATTTCTGTTTCTGAAATGGGATTATTTAAGAATTTTATTTCCTTTTCTGTAATATGGGCAATTTATGTTTTGTAAATATTTGTCATTTTAAATTAAGTTGTCACATTTATTGGCATATAGTTGGGCAAAATAGCTCCAAATTATTACTTTCATTTCTTTCTTGTGGTTGTGAATGCACCCTTTTCACCCTTTTTGGTTTTCTTCTTTCTTTTTTAAATCAAATTAACCAAAGATTTATCTATATTATTGTGTTTATTTTTCATAAAACCAATTAAATTTTATTCATAAGTTCATTTCTTACTTTAAATTTCATTAATTTCTCCTTTGATTTTCAGAATTTCTAATTTGTTATTTAATTGGGGATTTTAATTTGTTTTTTCTAAGGTTTTTTAGTTCCATGCCCAATTCATTGATCTCCTTTTTCTCTAATTTATCATGTGCATGAATAAACTTAGAGATATAAAATTTCCCCTAATAACTGCATTGACTGCATCCTACAAATTTTGGTGTGATATTTCTTGTCTTGGAGGAAATTGTTGATTCTTTCTATGATTTGTTATTTGATTCACTCAATCTTTAATAAAAGGTTATTTAATTTACAATTAATTTTAGCTTATCTTTCCATTGTGCTTAATAATAAGTAATTTTTATTGCATCATATTCTGAAAAGGATGCAATTAATATTTCCTGCCTTTATGCATTTGATTTGGAGAAGTTTTGAATACCCTAAATAAGGTCAGTGTTTCTGTAAGGTGCCATGTGTCACAGAATAAAAATGTATATTCCTTTCTATTCCCATTCACTGTTCTTCAGAAGTCTATCATAGCTAACTTTTCTAAAGTTCTATTCACCTCCTTAACTTACTTTTATTTTGTAACAATTATCTAGCTCTAAGAGAAGGAAGTTGAGATCTCCCATTAATATATTTTTTCTATCTGTATCATCCTCTGACTCCTTTAACTCCTCCTCTAAGTATCTGGATTTCATATCATTTGATACATATATTTTCAATATTGATAATGCTTCATTGCCTATGGTACCTTTTAAGAAAATGTGGTTTCCTTCCGTATCCATTCTAATTTGACCTGTTTTTGCTTTTACTTTGTGTAAGAGAAGGATTGCTGTTGCTCCCTTTTTCACTTTAGCTGAAACATGTTTTATTCGACTCCATCTTTTTACTCTTACCTTGTGTATATCTTTATGTTACAAATGTATTTTTTTGTAATGAACATATTGAAAGTCTGAATTTTAATCCCCTCCACTATCTGCTACTGTTTTGTGAGAAAGTTCATCCCATTCTCATTCATAATTATGATTCCTAAGTCTGGATTTCCCTCCATCCTATCTTCCATGGTTTGTTCTTTGCTTTCTCCTTTCCCCTTATTCTACCTCATCAGTGTTTTACTTTTGAAAACATTCCTTAATCTGCTCTCCCTTTTATTAATCCACTTGTTTTTTTCTGCCTTTCTGCTTTTATTTATCTTTTGCTTTTACTTTCCCCTTCCTTTTTTGTCACCCCCACCACCTTCTTCTCTCTTCTCCCCAAACCTTCTCCCTTGCTTCCCTATAGGATGAGATACATTTCTTGGTTTTTTGCAAGGCAATGGGGTTAAGTGACTTGCCCAAGGTCACATCAGTGAGTATTAAGTGTCTGAGACTGGGCCAGTGCTCTATCCATTGTGCCACCTATCTGCCCCTGCATAGGATAAATTTTTAACCCTGCTTGGAATATATGTTGTTTTCTCTTTGAACCAAATATGTTGAGAGTAAGATTTACTCAGTGTTCATACCCTCTGTTCTTCTCTTCTACTTGTTCCTCTTCATCCTTTAATACCTTCACCTTCTTTTCTCAGCATAATCTTATTTTTTTCCCCATGTTCTAATTGTTTTACAGCTCTCTTATACCTATTTCCTCTATCAAAATAGCCTTCTTTTAGTTGTCCTGATGGAAGTACAGTTTTCAAGAGCCATAAGAATCTTTATACCACAATCAGTTTATATTCCCACCCTTTTTAGGACAGTCTTCTAATGGTTCCAATAGAAATACAGCCCTCAAGAACTGAAAGTTTAATCATGTCAGAGTCAATTTATACTCATGCCATCTATTTAAGTATATCCCATTAACTAACTGTCTTAGGAGAAATACAGTTCTCAAGAGTTGTAATTATTGTCTTCCCATGTAAAGATGTAGACAGTTTTGTCTTTTTGACTAACATTTTCCCCCTTTTCCATTTACCTTTTATGAAACTCTTGAGTCTTGTCTTTGAAGATCAAAATTTCTGTAAAGCTCTGGTTTTTATATTAGGTAAATTTGAAAGTCCTCTATTTCAATGGAAATACATCTTTTCCCCTAAAAGAATATCCCAAATCTTTTAGGTGGTTGATTCTTGGTTGTAATCCAAATTCCTTTGCCCTCCAGAATATCATATTCTAGCACCTCTTATCCTTTAATGTTGAAGTCATAAATTTTGTGTAATCCTAACTGTGGTTCCCTGGAATTTAAATTGTTTTCTTTGGAGTACTTGTAGTATTTTCTATTTTAGCTGAGACTTATGAAATTTGGCTTTAATATTCCTTGGAGTTTTTATTTTGGGATCTCTTTCTGGATTTGATTGATGGATTCTTTCAAAAATTGTTTTATGTTCTTGTTTTAGGACATTACTCTGTTTTCCTTGATAATTTTCTGCAAGATATTGTCGAAGATCTTTTTCTGATTGTAGCTTTCAGGTTAATCAATAATTCATAACTTATCTCTTATGGATCTATTTTCCAGATTGATCATTTTTCCTAAGAAAAATTTTATCTTTTCTTCTATTTTTTTAGCCTTCTGGCTTTGTTTGATATAATCTTTATTTCTCATAGAGTCATTCATTTCCATTTATCCAATTCTAATTTTTATGTTTTTGTTTTCTTTTCCTTTTCCAGTTAAATAATTTTCCTTTAGATTATTTTCTATCTAGTCAGCGTTATTTCCTAGCTTGTCAATTTTAATTTTTAAATTATTGTTTTCTTCATTTTTCAGAATTCTCCTGCATGACTCTCATTTCTTTACTCTATTTTTCTTCTTCCTTGCTTCTTTAGCTTTTAAAATCCTTTTAAAATCCTTTTTTTAGCTCTTCAAAGAGGTCTTTTTGAATTTGAAATCAATTCACATACCCCTTTGATACATTGCATTAGGTATTTTTGCCTCTACTTTCCTCTTAGATGACATTTTTATCATCCTGTTCAGAACTTTAGCTGTCAATGATTAGCACTTTCTTCTTTATTGATTTTGATAGTTGAGCTGTTCCTGTTGCATAGAGTATTTTGTCCCAATTTTGGGGGGCTGAGTGTTGGGGACTGGTCTGTGGCTTTCTGTTCTGGCATTTCTGGTGTTTATAATTTGTTCCCTGTGCTAAAGTCAACCCTGGACCAGCACCTGCGCCAGCATTCCAGGGCTTGATTCTTGCTCTCTGAGTTGGGTCTGGGACCCTCACTGGCCTGATAAGCCTATGACTTCTCCAGCTCTCCAATCTATACTGGGCTATACTCCCTTTTCATCCATGTGAGACAGAAGTTTACCTTAAGTTCCTTCAAGATATTTCACGGAAAAGTTGATTCACTGTTTTTTTTTTGGAGGGGGGGGTCGGGGGGAGTGAGGGGTTCCATTGCTTTGGGAATCTGTTTAGAGCTTACATTTAAAGTTGTTTCAAGAAAAACTCCAGGAGTCTAGCTTTTGCTTAGGTCCTCATACATAACATTTAATCTTTTGTCCCTTTATCTTTACAATTGTTGTCCTCCATTTCTGGAATGCAATATTTCTTTTTTCCTTGTCTCATGATTGCTCACATCATTCAAGATGAAGTAAAAGTAGCACCTTCAGTATGAAGTCTTTCCATGATTATACAGATAGTATTTTCCTACCTCATTAACTACCTTCTATATATTTCATATATATGCTTATATATGCACATGTTGTCTTCCCTGGTAGAATTTATTTCCTTAAGGGCAGGGACTTTCACTTCTGCCTTTCTTTTCCCAGGGGATAGTATGTGGATGCTTTGATGAACTGTAAAAGAAGAAGATATTTAGGGACTTTTATATAGGACAGCTACCAAAATGTCAAGGACTACACACACACACACACACACACACACACACACACACACACACACTGAATATTATATGCCAGTTGCTAAATATTTCTTTCATATGTGCAGTTATTGTTATTTTCTTCAACTAATGTGTACAGGATGAAGATTGTAATATTGCAAGGCTAGAAATGTAATTTGGAACTTAATTTTGAATAATAGTTTACAGGCAATCTATTCTGATTATTCAGTTAATAACTTCAACTGGCCAGTAAGCTCTGCACTGAATTGGTGAGAAACTGCTTTATAGTTTTGAACAGCAAATCTCAAATGTACTAGTAAATATTCTATTTTTTTAATATAATTTAGTGGGGATAGTAAACTACTGTTGTCAAGGTTTAAAACAATCACCTTGTCAATTCTTTTATTGTATGTTGGTGTACTGTACATACAGGAAGTCCAAGAACCATTGTAAAATTTGGCAATTTGGAGCAAGTGAAGACAGGTGTGAGATTACAGCTATAATAAACTTGAAATTGAACACTCTTTGTAGTTGGTTTTGTAGAAGGCAATTGGTTTGATTTATGCAATCCATACCACAGAAGGAGAAAGATGTAAGTCAGCATCTGATCAAAGGCATAGTGGTAAGATGAGTTGTAGAAGGTCACTGGGAACTGCTGAATTCATGTTTGTCTGTATCTGTCACTTAATACTGGGGCAATCAAGTATATCCATGAAGATGCCATTTTGAATAAGGGAAAAACAAGTTATTTAGGAAAGATGTCACCAGAAAAAGCTAAGGCTGTTGTGAACATATAAATCTGAAGCACCTGTAAATTCCCAAGGTAAGGTACATGAATTATAAGTACAATCATTCCCGATAACATACTGAAGTTCCCTAAGTATACCTCTATGATCTAGCTTAGTAATTATTCATCTCTTTAGAGTGTGGAGACATCACATTTATGAAACTCCAATGAAAGATAAATCATGCAAAGAATTACAAGAAATATATTTTTTTAATATGGGATTCTATTGAGTCGGGCTTGTCTGAATGTTCTTGTTGTGGAAGGAGGATAAGAATGATGGGAGTGTTAGATGTATATAAACTTAACAATTAAACTTAATGAACTCTGTACATTTATAGTTTCTCAAGCACATAAGCAAGCAGTTTAGTTTTCAGCTATGTTTCAGCATCTATAAAATGAGGGCATTGGAATGGAAGATCTCTAAGGTCTCTTTCATTTCTGAAGTACAATTATTCCAAGCTCTGTGATACTGCTATAGTAGAATTTAGAGGTTGAAGTGAAAGGCAGATAAGAAACTAAGCAATTCTCCATTCAGATATTTCTGAGTATTATTGAATCTTCTTGAAATGTTCAATAAAAAAAAAACCATAATGCTAAGGAAAAGAAGACTAGAGATAACTCCTTGAGTTTGTTAGCTTGACCATTTGAATCCTTGGTTGGAAAGAAAAGACCATTAATTATGATCTGTAACTAAATATAATCTCTTGGGGTTTGCAAGACCTGAGATACAGCAAAAAAATTAGTGTATCTCATTCTATGTGTTGAATTTTAAATAGGTGATATCAGATTAAACTGAAAATCACTGACAGTCTTGAAGGGGAACCTCAGTCACAAAAGAGCAATATAGTCTTTTGGGAATAGCAGAGAAAAGGGAGAGGAATTTGCATGGTCAGAAGCACCCTCTCACTATGTTTCTTTAATAAAAGAAAAGAAATGAATTATAGGCTGATCTTAATAAAGAAGAAAGATTAAGAACTAAGGTCAATGTAAGTATGCTTCAAAAGACAGTTTTTTTAGAACCAAGCACTTAAATGTTATCAAATTTATTCTTTCAGGAAAAAAATAGGGAATATCTATCCCAGGAGCTATTCTGTTTATACTAACTGGCAATTTTGTTATTTAGTCTTAAGAAGCTGACTTATTCCTCCCATACACTAGCATATCAATTCCAACTCTCCATTTCCCCTTCATTTTTTTTTAAATTACCTGCCCTAATTACAGAATAACCCATAAGGTGCTCAGCTATTTGCCTAATCAACCAGAGATGAAAAGATTTTTGAAGGATCTTACAAAGAATAGGGCTGTTTAAGGGGCAGCTAGGTGGAGCAGTGGATAAAGCATGGGCCCTGGAGTCAGGAGTACCAGAGTTCAAGTCAGGTCTCAGACACTTATTAATTACCTAGCTGTGTGGCCTTGGGCAAGTCACTTAACTCAATTTGCCTTTCAAAAACCTAAAAAAAAACAAAGAATAGGGCTGTTTACATACATAGATTATTTGATCAGGAAGAGACTTGAAAATCATTTACAATTCAACTTCTTTGCTTTACTGAAGATAATAAAGATAATAAATTGTACTCAAGGTCATAGAATTACTTTAGTGAAAGATTGAACCAGGGTCAGGTCCCTTAGCCTGTAGTAGATAGGCAATAAATATTAGTTGATTTGGATTGAATGGAGTTCTTTTAGGGTGATAACTTTTGAGAATTTAATTCTTTCAAACTGGCTCTCACCTTGTGAAAGATAGTTCTGAAGTAAATGAGGCTTCCACTTCCTCTTAAATTGAGTCAATGTTATATTTAATCAATAAGTAAAATCTGAAAGAGGCAAATAGGAAAAATTAATTTAAAAGCCAGTAAATGGCTAAAGCCTTTTCCCTCTCTTCCTACCTTTTTTTCTTTGTCTTTTCCTCTCTTTTCCTTTTTGTGTAAATCTAATGGTATTTGCTGCAGCTAAGTATCTGACTTCTTATCTATGCAATACAATCAAAATTGTATTGTCTAACACCCTTTCACTGGTTAGCTTTTAAACTGTGGTCTCTTTTTTACATTGACTTTGCATAAATGCACTCATTAAGCAATTTTTGTAAATGAGCCACTGGTTTGTGGTTTAAGTTGCTTCTTGGAATTGTGTTGATGGTAAATAGCCATGGGGCCTTCCCTTTGTGGCCTAACCACAACCACACTGACCTCTTACCCTTTTCACAAAAGCAAAGTTGCATCACTTCTTGTGCCTAGTAACTCCAAAAAAAAAAAGTGCTTTTTATCCAGATCTGCTATTTCATAACATAGGAAAAAGAGACTAAAAAGTTATAAATTATGACCTTTTGCCCGCATGCAGGCACACACACACACACACACACACACACACACACACAAACACCAATGCATCAATACACTGGTGATCTTGTCAGTATGTGTACTCTTTCTAGTGTTGATAATTAGAACCCAACTCATTTTTTTTTGCCTTGTACAATTCATTTCTTTGTTGTTCATTCATTGTCAAGTTGTATCAAACTCTTCATGACCCAATTTGTGGTATTTTTTTGGCAAAGATATTGAAGTAGTTTTCCATTTCCTTCTCCAGTTCATTTTACAGATATCAGAACTAAGGTAAACAAGGTTAAGTGATATTCCAAGGGTTGACATCTAGTAAGTGCCTTGACATCTAGTAAGTGTCTAGGGTCAGGTTTGAACTCAGGAAGTTGAGTCCACTGACATTCTATCTACCATATTGCCTAGCTGCCCCACTCTTGTTCCTGTCTTTATATAAATTCTCTTGAGGACACAGTCACTGTGCTAGGATCCTTCTAGTTTTCATAGAACCTCAGAAACCTCAGATATAGACTAAGAGGTACTGATTGGTTATTAGTAAATGCTGATTAATCCTATACCCCATCTACTCCAAATATCATTTTATAGATAAAGAAATATGGTTCAAGGAGGTTATGCTCTATGCCCTATTTCCACTACAAACAAGAATATCTTTGTATATCAAAAATTCATCTCCAATACTTTTAAGTATCCATGATTGTTTGGTTCTCCATCTAGCAATGTGCACTTTCCCCCCTTGCAACTGGTTCTTAAACAGTTTATAGCAAATACTTGAGAATAGATCATCTTTTTTCATTTTTACAATTGGAAAATCTGAAAGTATTTTGATTGGAAATTTGGACTGGAATATCCAATTTAAGGTCACACAATTGTTTGCATCAATTTTGGATTACAATTTGAGTTTCCCAAATCTATGATCATTGATATTCTTTCTACAACAGATAAGAGTAGGTTAACTTAAATAATTATCACTTTCAACTATGAAATATAAAGATAGTGACCAATCTGTAACAGCATTTTTATTTAAATTTATCATTTTTGTATTGGAGTTAAGGACTACTTTACACCAGGCAAATGTTGTTTCTGACAAGCAAGGGCTGGTTGGGCTAGAGAAAAATACATTTTTTGACATATTATTTGGCATTATATTCTAACCAACTGAACCAGCCTCATGTTGGCTAGCAAAAGCAGTACTCCAATTGATGTATCTGCTTTCAAATCTACCAATTATTCTAAATAAATTTGTTAAGTATTGACTATGTACCACAATTACATCTCAGTGTACAGAGTACTGGACCTGGAGTCAAGAAGACTTGAATTCAAATCCAACTTCAGAAATTTACTAGATGCATAACTCTGGGAAATCAGTCTCTTTTTTGTCTTAATCCATCAGAGAAGGAAAGGGTAATCAACTCTACTGTCTTTGCCAAGAAACCCGACCCTGGACAGTATTGGCTTTGTATCATCCACTATGTCAGGAATAGTAGAATACAAGTGAAGGATTGAACAAAAACAACAAAGATGTACCACAGATTGTACTAAAGAAGGGAAATAAAAGAAAAAAAAAACCTTCCCTAGCCTTAAGGAATTTAGATACTAATGATAGGAGGCAACATAAATAAAACTGTGCTCATCAGATAGGTACAAATTTAATGCAAAGTAGCCTTAAAAGGCTAAACACTGATAGCTGTGGAGACCAGGAAAGTCCTCCTAGGAAGTTACAATTGAACTAAATCTCCAAGGAAACCAAGGATTCTGAAATTGAAAGGTGAAGAGGAAGATTAATCAATGCATTTGAGACAGGCCATATGAAAAAGTAAAGTTGATAAATGGAATATTATGAGTAAGGAAGAGAAACTAGGCCAATGTCTTTAGACTATAGAGGCATCCAGAATAGAAAAGTAGGAAGAGATCAGCTATTAATGGCTTCAAATGTCAGAGTATTTTATATTTGATCCTAGATGTACCAGGGAACTAGTTTGGCATCTTTGTAGAGAATGGATTAGACAGAGCAGAGTCATGAGAAAGGTGGCCATCCAGTGGACTATTTTATTTTTCCAGGTGTGAAGTTATTAGTGTCTGAACTAGAGGATTGAATTGTTTAAGTGGAAAGAACTATGAAAGAAGAGTGGAGGAAGAAAGCCCAAAATTTGACAATAGATTCAATATTTGGAGTAAGCAAGAGATAAGTTGTGGATGTCAGTGAGGTTGCAAATATAGGTAATTACAGACATGATGGTATCTTTCATAGGAATAGTGAAGTTCAGAGAAGGAGAGGGTTTGGAGGAAAGGTAATAAATCTGTTTTGGGCACTTTCAACATGAGATCTCTCCAAGACATTTATTCTGAAATGTCCAATAGTACTAGAGGATAAAGATTAGATAACTAAATTTGTGAATCATCTAGTAAAGATAACTGAACCCACTAGAGATAATAAGATGACTCATAATCTCATGTGATGGGTGATTTGATATGATGGGAGAATATTTTGGAATGTGGATGGAATGAGAAGAGAATTTTGGAAATGTTAAACAAGGACAAGGATTGATATTTTACTTACAAGGAATACCCAACACTTTCAAATGCTTCATTTTCCTAGCAACTTGTTACCTATCCTTGACAAGTTATAATCTCATCCTAATTTATATTTTCAGAGTAATCTTAGATGCCAATAAAATTTTCCTGCAGATCTGACCCCAGGTCTGTCTATTTAGATTCTCATCACCTAGATAGAAGTTTGAGTGAATTTATCGAAGATGGGAAAAAGATCTAATAAAAAAAATCTTCTTATAGTTTCATTGTATAACATTAGAGAGAATCAGGGTTCCAGAATGTAGGTTATGGTGATTGGGAAAGAAGCCAATTATTTATCTAATCATTGGAACTCAGTACATTTTTTGCTTAGCCAAATTAATGGGTCTATAGTTTCAGCAACTTTGCAGATTATTTCTTCTTTTAACCTCTTCTAAATGGTTATATCACCACTCCTAATACTGCTAATGAAATCACTATTCTTTCAGATTCAATTTAGCAATGCTGTATTCCACTTTAGTAAAATTGTGAGTTTGCTAAAAGAAACTTCATAGAGTTCTTAGTGAAAAGCTTACAAGGAAGAAAATAAACCTTTCAAGACTTAAGGGAAGTAGCACTTCTGTGATTGGAGTTTGTAAACTATTAGGAAAACAGCTTCACATTTATAATCCTATCTTTTGTCCATTTCATTCATGAGAGTTGACTAAATTCATATGGTCTCTGCCTGATTGTAAATATTTAGCAAATGCCCCTTTTTGACATGAGCTTCCTTTAGGAAAAACAATAGTATTTTAAGTCAAATGATGAACAAATAGAGAAATGTACACTTTTGAAGAAATATTGTATGTGCAGTATTAAAACAATTCGTAAAAAAGTATGCAGTTGTGTTAATAGAAATCTTGTCAATGTAATATAGTATTTATTTTCTCATAACATACAAGGGATTTCAAGAATTGCATCTTGTCTCCCTTCCCCTTTTTATTTCTAAGAAGTTTAAAACAAAAATTAACAAAAAAAAGATTAAGAGATGTTCTATTTTAAAGTTGTTCCTGGGTTATTCCTTCTACAAACTTTCTAGCTGTCATTTTCAGGGTTAACTGAATATTATAATCAAAATATAGTTATGAATATTCAAACATACTTTCTATATGATTTAATAATATACCTATATGCATGTTGGTGTGTATAACATATATATATATATATATATATATATACATACACATATATATTTAGAGAGAGAGAGAGAGAGAAACCTACTCTACTGTCTTGACATATACAAAGATAGAGTTCAAATAATTCAGATCATCATCATCATGAGATTTTGGATCATTAATGAATGAATTAATATTTATTTATAAAAGATTACTATTTCTTCAGAAATATGCTAACCTTTAAGCACAGAAAGAGAACAAATTAGGAACTTTGTTTTTAAAAGGTTTTTAAGAACCTTATATTTTATTTGGGGAAGGTAACAGGTAAATTTTACTTTGCTTTTGGAAGTATAAGAATATTTTTAAAACTCAAATGCAAAGAAATTTTGGAGGAAAGTTATATTAACTGGGTGGGTGTTGATCAAGATAGATCATTCATTTAGGGAATGGAACTTAACATGAGCTTCTAAAAGAAAGGTAGGGATGCTGAAAGAAGTTGATGAATAGGTTGTGCTTGTACCAGGTTATGAAGATGGAAGATAGAATTTCATCTATGGAAAACTGTTAGAAGACCATTTTGACTGGAAAGTAGTATATGTGAAAGAAAATTATATGTAGCAAGTTTGGAAAGGTAGACTCTAATGAGATGAAAAAGGATTTTAAAAGCCAAACAGAGGAATTTTTATATTGTACTAAAGAAAATATGGACACATGGGAGCAAAATGAGTAGGGAATGAAGCAAGAATTGGACTTTAGAAATATCAAGTTGACTCCTGAGTAGAGAAAAGATTTGTGATGAGAAAAACTTGATTCAAGGAGAATAGAAAGGGGACTACTGTCAAATTGTAGGTAAGATGAGGAGAATATGAATCAGCATTGTGGCCTTGTGAATTAAGGAGATTGTTAAAGAGATTGTGAAGAATTTGGCAAAATTCTACACATTAGTTTTTATAAAGAAAAAATATGTGTATACACACACACACACATATATAAAATCTGAAGAATAACATTAATAATAGATCATATCTTAAGTTTCATTCATGCCAGGTCAATATGTTTGCTGTATATACTTATATACATATACATATGCATATATATGTATATATATATATATATATATATATTTATATAGCACTGTATGAATGCATTTGTAACGGTCATGTGTAACAAAATAGAAAGCATTACTGAATTTCCAATATTGACTCTCTTAATCTGATCAGCTAGTCATGATCCTAGAAAGGAATGAAATGATTTTGGAATAATTTTCTTAAAATCATCATATTTGTTACTTCCCAGTACTGTTCATTTTTCCAGATTAATTGATTTATTTTAGTATCTTCCCTATATTAAAGAACTAGAATTTGCAACATTTTTATCTTTGCCATTTAAAAACATAAATGTTAAAGTTCCCTATTTCTGGTTCTTAGGAACTTGCCTCCCCCTCCACTCCATGAATACTGAAGAATAATAGTTGGTAGCTCAGTAACATTAATTGATTCTACCAGTAGCAGAATTACTTTTGCCTTTAATTTGTTTTGGATTTGGAAGAATTTTCTCCCACCTTCCATTTTTTTTAGATTATACAAGGACCATACTTTAATACCCATACATAATAACTTATAATTTGTGTGTGTGGTTATACTGAGAGGTTTACATATAACACTAATTGTAGAAATACAAAATACTCAAATTTGATTTGATCCTGGGGCACTGAAAGTTGTTTTATTGGTCTTTTTAAATACTATAAATGAATTTTAATCTCAGTATCAAGTATTGGTGTTAATGTTTTCAATGCTTTATAAGAGACTTTAATCACAGAGGTTCTTGTCAGTTTTATTTCTCCAGAGTTTGGGTGAATTTTCCTTCTTCCTCACAGCCCATCCTAAATATTTTTGACACTAACAGTGCTACATCAATTGGAAATTCACATTTTATGTAATAACAGACCATTTTAATTTCATGAGGTAAAGAATTGACTTCCCCTTGCAAATAGCACTGAAGAAAGCAATATTTTCAAAAGAGCTGGCATGGTACATCAGGAGATAAATCTGTTGAATTAAATAGGATGCTTTCATTACCTTTTACATTCCATTTCCATATAACATAAGCATTAATTAAACCCTTCAATGCATTTCTTCTTTCAGAAGAGCTTTTTCAGTATCTGACAAGAAATGTCGACCAGGAGAAAGTTTAGGACCCAAGACCTGCCATTAAAAATATATTCATTTGAACAGAGAGAATAGTGGCTGCAATCAAATAGGCAGGCAGAAAGTCAGAGCTGGGAAATATCCTCTTCCATTTGTACTTTGCTTGTTAAACAGACTATGATGATATCCCTGAATTATCTTCCTCTAAATTAAGCTTTCAAAAGCAATGATATCTGAAACCTTATTACTAGTCCTGCCACCAAATATTCCTCAAGACACTTCAAATGAAAGCAGAAAGAAAGCAGTAATCTTTTCAGTTCTCTTAATATGTGTTCATTTACATGGCTTGCAACTTGTACTGCACCAAAGAAAAATCAAATTTTTCCCTTTAGTAAAGAGAGAATATAATTTGTGACAATGATTGGAAAACTCTTTTAGAATGGTACCATAATTTTGGGGGCAGTGATGGAGAAATGCCTTCCTAATAGTCTGCTGCAACACTTTTAATCACTTGCCACCATTTTATCTTATTTTAGGGGAACACTTAAGAATCTGCCCTCAGGAATACACATGCTGCACCACAGAAATGGAGGACAAATTGAGCCAACAAAGCAAATTGGAGTTTGAAAATCTAGTGGAAGACACAAGTCATTTTGTCCGCACAACCTTTGTGTCAAGACACAAGAAATTTGATGGTAGGTGAAATGTTCCCAGTGTTCTTCCTATTGTATCTCTTTTTCTTTTTTATTTACTGTGAATGACAGTAAATGGTAAGGACATTGAATTCACTCTTGAACATTTGCTAGTCATGGTTATTTCATAGAAAGCAGCACGTTTTCTTTTTAGCAGAGTTTGCAGTGTTGTCATTGTGACAAAAGTAGGATAACACAAAAATGTGATTTTGAATGACAAAATAGATTCCAGATAGAATATAATATCCATTATATTGTAGTAAATACCACAACTGATGTCATAGCTAGTGGACTTTCTTTAGTTATTTAAAGGCAATTATGTTAATTCCTGTTAAAATTGCTTTCAATGAAAACATTATTGAGCATAATAGACATGAATCCTTTTAGAGTATTGAGAAAGCTACTGGGAATCAGTAAAATGATATTGTGTCACAAGAACAAAATATTTGGGAGTCAACCACATTGTTGCATTGGTCAAAGTGATATCTCAAGCTCTGTAAATTTTTATGGGCTTACATATGGCATAATTTTCCTTCTGAGATATATATATATATATATATATATATATATCAAGAGTTGATTATATAGTTCATTCCTTCTCTGTTTCCTTGATTTTCTGAATAAAGACTTATCACTTCAAAGTAGCCAGAGAAAACTAGTAAATTTAATACATTTTTTACTAAATTACTGAATAATATATTTTTCATTTGAAAGGAGAGGAAATAGTTATATCATCTATCTTTGTGCTAGCCTGGCTAAAGCCAATATAGAGTTCAGAGGTCCCTTCTAAATGTCAGTAACATAAAAATAACATGCATTTTTATCATTAAAAATTGTTGTGAACTACATACCTAAAAGTGACAAGAAAGAGTATTTGTAGTTCTCATACATTGGTTCTCCTGCCTTCCTCAATCACTTGTCCCATACTATTTGACTTTAGTGTCTGCATAGAGCAAATGATAAATCCTAGACTTTTTACAAGTTTCCTTTTTTCTTTTGATTTAGGATTGGAGTACCATGTGCTTAAAATACCCCACATTTCAAGAGGTCCCTCAGTAATAGGATGTTATTATTCAGCAATAGGATTTACATAATCAGGTTTAATCTCTTTTTTGAATTCCTGATTTTTGAGTAACCTTTTATTTCTGTGCTTATTTCAAAATAAATATTATTTATTAAAAATCAGAAGAGAAAATAATTGATATCAAGACAACTATATCATATTTTCTCCTCATAATTTTACCAAAGAAAATACTGAAATTTAATCTTGGATTTTTAAAAATTTTTAATCCTTATTGTACCCTAAATTATTATCTTTGTTAAAGTATTTTCATTCAAAATATATTGAATTTTTAGTAACTTGAAAGAATTTTTCTTGTAAAGGTTTGTACTAAACTGAACTGCAAATTTTGATAATCATTACCTTGTTTCAGGTGTCTATGAGCAAAGAGCTCAATCAAAAGAATTGCCATTTGTTTTTTTCAGCTCCTCTTGTCAAAATACAACAAATATATTATGTGCCTAAGGCTGCTTTATTGAGTGGATTAATAAAACTTCATCCTTTTTATTGTGGAAACTTGATTTCATTCATATTGACACTTAGAAACTTATTAAGAGTTGACTTTGCAACATTTCATGATCATGGATTAGACTGATTATTGGGAAATAGGAGTGTTGGATTTTATTATATCTAATAATTTATATAGAAATTTATTCTATATTTTCCTGTACTTCCACTTCAATTTCCTTCTCTGTCACTATGCATATATTTCTGTATGAATATGCATTTAAGAAAGTATATCTGTGTATGTTAAACAGAAATGATTTTCATGCAATTTCCTAGAATGAGTATGGTGATCTATTCATTACTTGATAAATCACACATCTTTTGACAGAGAGAAAGTCCTGTACTCCTGTACCTCTGGTTATAGATGATATGTCATGTCAACCTGAAATACTCTGTTTGTGATTATACAAAGCCAGGATGAGCTCTTCTTGACTGCCAAGTACAAACTATTGAAGTTGTGTCTTTGGAGAATATTTTTCCTTTATATGATGTAGTACAACAGCAAAACCATATTGGAATAAGGTCAGGGAAGTTACAGGAGTAGGAAAGGTACTAAATTGTTATAAATAAAACATGATTAGTAAAGATACTAAAGGTATTCACGAAGTATCCCCCGCCCCTTCTTTTAACTAATACAAGCATCCATCAAATATGAATCAAAAACCTCTTCTGTTAGCATGCTCATGCCTTTTAATTACTTAAGGTCAACAATTTCTTATCCTGCAGTCATATATTTGCCTTACTTAAGAACTCTCTAACTTAATTCTTTTGTCTGTCTCTGTCTATCTCGCTAACATTCTATGTCTCTCTGTCTGAATCTCTGTCTCTCTGTCTCTGTCTGTCTCTCTCTTTGTCTCTGTTTCTCTCTCTCTCTCTCTCTCTCCATATTTTAATATTGTTGTACTTAGGGGACAGTAAGTAAATCAATTTGACAGGACACTGATTGGACTCCTTTTCAAAATAGAATTAATTGCATGTTGGGTGAAGTTCTCAATTAAGAGATCATTTCATTGTAATTAAATTTTATTGGGAGACCTTGGGATTAGGAAAAAGAATTGATTGTTTTATATGTATTTTCACAGAGGCTTTCTCATTTATTTGTTTTCATGATGGGCCTAATGTAGAAAAATGTACTTTCTTTTTTGTCTGTCTTTTTCCTCATTATGAAAGTCAAGCATTTAATAGTACAAATTGTTTTTTTTCCCAGTAAAAGTGACTGGTTTAGGTCAAGAATCATCAGAAATGTCAATAGATTCCCCAGTATATTGAATTCCATAAGAAAACTGGAAACAAAACAAAACATTCCCAAGTATATTGAATATTTTGTTTTGCTTCCAGTTTACTTATGGAATTCATTGATGGATATCAAATTGTTAGAGAGAGAGAGATACCAATCATAGGAAATGTATCTAAGATCCATTCTTGACTGGGTTTTTGACTGGATGGTGGTGACTTGAATTTGTCTAATCACACTACAAAGGGTTTTGATAGTTTGGACATAATCATAACACCACTAATTATTGTTTGTTCTATATTAAAATTTTGTATTATTACCTTCATTATTTAAGTTATTATTAATTACACTTCTTATGCATGACACTTTTGGGAGGGCCTCAAGAAGATAAAATATTCTACAAGTGTGGTATTTTAGAAAGATTTAACATGAAGCCTGAATTTTTTCAGTTTGTTGGACTTTTCAGTAATAATTGAATTATTTTTCAAATAAATATCATGTAGAATCATTGAATTTGGAATACCTTAGAGAGATGATAAAGTATTACTTCCTCTTTTACCAGAGGAAGAATCAAGTCTCTCTCATTCTCTGAATAGACATGCCAGAGCAAATAAGGAAGAACAATTAATGTTAATATTTTTAATAAAGTAAGAAAATAGCATGTTTGAATCATATACAACTACTTATTTTGAAATGAATAGGGTATTTAACCTTCTTATCTTCACAATATGAAAATGTTATAGAAAATTGCTGATTAATAATCTGAGTTGCTTATCAATTTATGAGTATTTTCACCAGTGTCTTCTATTAGAGCTTGTGTATATATATATATATATATATATATATATATATATATATATATATATATATTTAAATATATAAATGCATCAGTATCATTCTGGTAAATGTTTTAACAGCTGGATGTTTGAGGGGAAGTCTGCATGAAACTTTTAAAGTTCTATCTGCATTAATATTTTATTTATTCTTTTCTAAAGTCTAATCAATCAACAAAGCAATAAATCAAGCTCTGACTTGTAGATTTTGCTAATTTCAATAGTATAAATTCTGACACTAAAAATTTAGCAATTACTTCTGTTGAATCACTTGAGTTGACTGCAATATACCACTGAACATATTCATAGGTATATCTGATTTTACTATACTTAGAAAAACAACCAAAAAAAACTATAACAATGTTGAACTCCTGACTTTCTCAGTAGGAATTTTAAACTAGTAGGAATGGATAGTATCTGATCCAGGACGTTTTCTGTACAATAATCTTTGAGATACATTCATCTTCCTGGGAGGCTATGATAATAGAATGGGACGGCAGCCTCTCTCTTCCAGAACAAAATGTAATAACTATTCTACATTTTATTGTAATACACTCAAAGGATAGAAGCATAACTGGAAAACATGCTCCCTAACTTCTCTATCAGAAGAAATTCCTGACCAAGACCATCTCTCCTCCCAACTGCCAGTGTGATCAAAAGACTTCTTGGAAATTACAAAGTAGCTACTCTTCAAAATAGTTGATTGCCTCTGCCCAAGTTTGACCAATTATAAAGGTGGGAAAATTGGGGCCAAGAGAATTTAATTTACTTACTACAAATCAATATATGCATACGGATAGACAGAAATATGTATGTCATATTTCAGACTGGGGTGATATAGTTAAAATCATTAATATAGAGCATATATTTCTTATTTAGTTTTAGAATTACAGATATTTAAAATCAAGGTTTTAGTTCTTTTAATAGAAATCATTATTTCAATAATTTTACTCAAATGATAGGCAGTGAATTCAGCTAAGATGACATCAGAAAAAGGCAAAAATACTGCAAGAAGGAAGACAGCATATATTTTGAATGAAAATAGGTTTCAGTGTAGAATTATTAATGTATGAGTGATTAGTGAATATTCATTCTTATTAACTTATGAAGCCTTATGTTATCATGGTGTTCTACACTATCAACTTTTTCCCCATGCATATTTATGGAAGTTGAATTCCCCAGAGAGACACATTTTAGTGAGGTGACTTCTCATTTAGAAATTCCTCTCCCTTCTGATTTGATGGAGATCTTGTTTATTCACATTTGAAGTATCACATAAAGTTGTTTGCTTAGTGTGTCCTTCTCTATTTTATGACTTTATTTTCCTTCCTGGTTCTTATTTATGTATTTTAATGCCATACATTTGTCCAGAGATTTTGGCAGGGAGTGCATTTTTAATAGCAAAATAAAAAAAAATGTTGAACAGTAATTTCCATCCTTATGAAAAACATTCTATAGTAATACTCTCAAAATATCCACCATCCTGAATATAGCAGTAATTTATATCAGTACCCTGGCTTTGGTACTAAGAAAATCTGCTTATGTTTCCTTGTTAAATATCATTTCTCATTCAAACAAGGCAGAGAGGAAGATGACAGAATGATCTTTTTAAAATATGACCTAATTTTTACAGTGAATAAGATTATTCAAGAACAAAGAAATATATCGTTTCCTATAAATTGCTGTAATTTTCAGGTATTTTTGTAATATATGGTCCACACATATAGATAGGGAGGACTTATGCATATATCCATAAATAATTTGGAAACTGAATGATTTGAGTTTCTTTATTTTAAAAAAAAAATTGGAACTTTTCCCAAAGCGACATTGAGAGGCAGCTTCAAAACGGATGCTAAAGTGATAAAAACAGCCATTTAAAAACAGTGAAACAACTTTTCAGGGAGATATCTTGGAGGAACTTTGGAAAAAGATCTGTTGTATGGGTAAAATAAGAATATAGTCCAGTATAGGCAAGAAAGAAGCTTTTTTTAAAAAGAGATTTTGTTTTTTTCCAATTATATGAAACTTTTTCAACATTCATCACATGCATATGTATATTCTTAAGGTATAAGATTTTTTTCCAACCTCCTTTCCCAACTCCCTCCCCTCAGTGGTGAATATCGTACATGCACATTTATGTTTAACATGTGTATGGACTGGTCATTTTTCATTATGAGGAATTAGGATTAAAGGAAAAGAAAGAAATCCATGAGATAGGAAAGAAATAAATGACAAATTTTTTAAAAAAGTGAATGTAGTGTTCATACAGATTCTGTAGGGTTCATTTTTTTGCTTTTGTTTTGTTTTCTTCCTCTGGATGGGGGTAGCATTTTACATAATAGATCTCCCTGGGTTGTCCTAGATCTCTGAACTGCTGAGAGGAGCTGCATCCATCTAGACTGATCAACTCACACTGTTGTTGTCAATATGAATAATGTTCTCTTGGTTCTGCTCCCTTTGCTTAGCATCAGATCCTGTAAGTCATTCCATGCTTCTCTAGAGTCTGACCATTCAGGTTTTCTTACAGAACAATAATATTCCAGAACATTCATATACTATACCTTGTTAAACCATTCTCCATTTGATGGGCATTCCTTCAAATTCCAACTTTGGCATTATAAAAACAGCTGCTATGAATATTTTGGAACATGTGATACTCTTCCCATTTTTTTATGATTTCTTCTGGATATAGACCTAGTATTGGAATTGTGGGGTCAAAGGATATGATCAGTTTTATTGCTTTTTTGGGCATAGTTCCTTATTGTTCTCCAGAATGATCGAATCAGTCCACCAACAATGCAATAATGTCCCAATCCTCCTACAACCTCTCCAAACATTAATCGTTTTCCCTTTTTGTCATCTTAGCCAATCTTATAGGTATGAGGAGGTGATACCACATGTTTGCTTTAATTTTAATTTTTTAATCAGTAATGATTTGGATCAGTTTTTCATATGATTATATATAACTTTAATTTATTCATTTGAAAACTGTCCATTTATATCCTTTGACCAAAAAAAAAGCACTAACCAGCTTCTATTGCCAGCTACTGTTCTGATGGGGTGATAAAAACCATCTTAGAAGAGGAAAGTAATGACAAAATACTTACATGTGAAGTCTCTAAGGAGATGATAAACTTGTCTCAATTACAAAAATATCACTTGGAAGAACTGAAAAATGATTTTAAAACCAAAGAAAAGAGAAAGAAAAAAACAAAGAAAAAGAAATGAGTCATATGGGAGAACTATGAAAAATTAACTAAAGAAAACAATAATTTAAAAATAAAATAGACCAATTGGCAAATAAAATTAACCAATCAGAAAAGGAAACAAAAGGCTAACTGAAGAAAATAAAACATTTAAATAAATAATAGGACAAATGGAAATGAATGACTCTATGAGACATCACAAGTCCATCAAACAAAGTGAAGCAAAACAAGCTGAGAAAACAGAAGAAAGGATAAAGGAACTCTTAGGGAAAATGACCAAACTGGAAAATAGATTTAGAAGGTAAAAATCACAAATTATTGGTCTACCTGAAAGCCAAGATCAGAAAAAAATGTCTGGACAATATCATGCAGGAAATTATCATGAAAGACTGCCTTAATATCCTGGAACAAGAAGATAAAATAATCATTGAAAGAATCCATTGATCTTCCCTAGAAAGAAATCACCCTATAAATACTCCAACTAATATTGTAGTCAAATTTCAGAATTCTCAGTTTAAGGAGAAACTATTGCAAGCAGTCAAAAAAGAGCCAAATTAAATATCAGGGAACTGCAGTTAGGATTACAGAGGATTTATCAATTTCCACATTTAAGGATTAGAGCACCTGGAATATGATATTCCAGAGGGAAAAGAAGCTTGGATTACAACCATGAATCAACTACCCTGAAAAATTCAGCATAAATTTTTTTGGGGAAAAGATGGCCTTTCTATGAAATAGAGAACTTACCTGTTAAAAATACCAGAACTTTGCAGAAAATTTGATCTTTTAACACAAGGCTCAAAAGATACATAAAAAGGTAAATAGAAGAGGATGGTGGGGATTTTAATTAACTCTTGAGAACTGTATTTCTCTTAGGAGAATTGAAAGGAACATACTTAGACAAAGGGTATGGGTATAAATTTTCTCTGATGTGATCAGACCTCTAACTCTGGAATGATTATGCCTTACATGATACTTTAGCTCATGAGGATTTCTATTATTTCTGAAGAAGGTACTTGGAAAAGAATAGGGTATAGATTGGTTATATAGGATAGTGTTTATGGCTCTTAAGAACTGTATTTCTAATGGTACAGCTGAAGGAAGTGTACTTGGTCAGAGGCTGTGGGTACAAAATGACAAATAGATAATTGCCCTTGAGAATTGTACCTCTCTCAGGACAGATAAAAGAAGTATATCTTGATACAGGTTACAAGACAGGTTTAAAACAATCAAACCTTGAGAAGAAGTATTAGACTAGGAGAAGATGAGGCATTAGTGGATAAACAACAACATATGAAGAGGCATATTATAGTACTATATAGTACTATCATCGTGGAAAAAAAAGAAGGGAGGGTGTAAGCACTGAAAACATCTTACTCTCAACAGAGTTGACCCTAAGAAAGAATAATATACATTCCAAGTTGGCTTAAAAATTAAAAATTATCCTACCCTGAAGGGAAATAGGGTGGGGAAGAAAGGGGAAGAAGAGATGATAAAAGGGAGGGTCAAAATAAAATTAAAGGCAAAGTTAAAGTAAAATTGAAGGTAAAGGTAAAAGTAAATTGAAAGTAAAATGAAGTAAATTGAAAGTAAAATGAAAAAGAAAAGTAAAACAGGAAAGAGAAGAAAAGGGAAAAAGGGATGATAGAGGGACTAATCTATCAGAAGCAAAATATTGGTGAGGAGAGATAAGTAGAAAGGGAAGAGAAAGTATAAGTGGGGAAAGATAACATAGAAGAAAATTGTAATCATAACTGTAAATATTAATGGCATAGTTTTTCTTTCTTTTTCATAGTTTTTCCACTGAGTTCTAATTCCTCTTTCACAACATGACTAATAAGGAAATTTATTAAACAGGAGTGTACATGTCCAACTTTTACCAGATTGTTTCCCACCATGGGAAGGGGAAAGGGAAGGTGGTAGAAAAGTGCAGAAATCATAAAATTGCAGATGAATGAATGTTGCAAACTATTTTTGCATGTAATTGGAAAAATTGAATTAATTTTTTTTTAAAAAGAATGAATCAAGCCTGGAAAGACTTGGATAAACTGATGCTGACTGAAATGAGTGTAATCAAAAGAACATTGGACACACTAACAACACCATTTTGTGATGATCAGTTATGAAGGATTTGCTCTCAGCAGTACAATAATCAAAGACAATTCTATGGAAAATTCCATCCATATCCAGAAAAGGAACTATGGAGTTTTAATACAGACCAAAGCTTACTATTTTAACTTTTTAAAAAATTTTATTTATTTAAGGCAATGGGATTAAGTGACCTACTGAAGGTCACACAGGCAATTATTAAGTGTCTAAAGCTGAATTTGAATTTAAGTCCTCCTGATTCCAGGGTGGATGTTCTATCCACTGTGCCACCTACCCCTCTATTTTCAACTTTTCAATTGTGTTTTATATATATTAGGATCTTTTCCCTGTCATGAATTTTTCTCTTATTTGATTCTTTTTTCACAACATTATTAATATGGAAAATTAACAAATTATACCTGTATAACTTAGATTAGATTACTTTCTATTGGGGGGAGGAGAGTAGGGAGGGAGTGAGGGAGAAGAAATGTGAAACTCAAAACCTTACCAAAAATGATTGCTTAGTATACAGAAACAATGTATAAAAAGAGTTATTTTTCACTATCTTTGCATGCAGTTGGAAAACTAACTAAATAAATAATTTTAAAAAATGGGGTTGAGTAGATAAGACTAAATAATTCCTTTGAATCTGTACATCTTTTTCAGTGTTGATACAAAAGAAGGTTGTTACAAATGAGCAAGCAGATTTTTCTGTAGAACACTTAATCTCAGACAGAATTTATAGTAGCTATCTTTCCTGCTTTTAAAATTCAAATTAATTTGAGTGCAGGTGATAAGCAAATAGGGAGGTGTTTCTGTTGGACATTGATTACTATTTCCCTATGACCTTATTCAGGTACTAAAATTATTCTAAAACAACAATAAAAAAAGGAGTTTCTTTTTTTTGACCCTAATTTCTTCACTTGGACTTGCTCCAACCTTACCTCTTCCACATATAAACCTTGTAATGTTTGTCAAAGCCAGAAAGAAATCATGTTGAAATTAACTGTGAATCTATACTCCCCTGTTAGTGCAGATGACCAAGAGTTAAATATATTTATTTGGGATAATTGTGATAATTCTCTGGGAAAGTAATTTGCCAAGTAACTACTGGAGCTAAATACTTGCTATAGATTTATTCAGCCACCACCTTCTTGACATGCTTTTAAGTCAAAGGACATCCCCTTAGAAAGCAGACAGTGCTGAAATGAACAGTTGTACAGTAGCTACACAGGAAAGGAATCCTACTAACCTTGGAAAGGAATCTGGGCATTTTTCCCAAAGGGAAGCTTTTCCAAAAATAAGAATCAGACACCAAGGAGGGATATGCTTTGTCAGAATCATTGCGCAGTTTTAGAAATTGCCCACATCCTGGATTCATCAGTGTTGGAACGCTGTCCACATCTGAGGATGCTTGAAACAAAGTGCATGGAGGAGCCATATTTTTGCAAGGTTCAATTATTTCTATGCTCTGGCATTTGACAAGGCTGTTTTAAAATGTTTGTGCAAGAGTCTAATCAGTGATTTCATGTCTGCTCTGATGGACAACCAATCTTGTTCTAATTCTTAGATCCCTACCATATACTTCAAAGTAGTTTAGAATATATTATGTTCCCAGTATAGTTGTAATATTATCATCTTATTATCACCAATTCCCTTGCATGGTGGCTTCACTGAGCAGCTGTTTCACAGACAAGCCAATTTCTTTTAAGTATTGCTCTATCAGTTGCTGAAACCAACCCTACCAGAAGGATTCTTGGTCATGAATGTTAATGAGCAGACAAGGATCTGTTCAGTGGCAGTAGCTCACTAATCCTTTGAGTAAACATCAGCAAATTATGGGATGAATTTCATTTAAGGCAAATTGACATGCTACCAAAGAGAGAAAACTGATTTTCTCTGAAATCAAAGAAAATATTTAATATTTAATTTTGGTATTAATTAGAACATGGTCAAAGCAATATTATCTCATGATCTGAAAACTCCTTAAGGTAGATGGAGTTGGAGCTCCAGAGTATGTTGTCCCCATTATTTTCATTTATAGCTGATTTGTAATGGGAGGTCCAACATAGATCTCCAAATTATTTACCCGAATGTGATATTATTGCAAATATCACCTCTTCAGTGACTAGGAGATTCATGGACTGACTGACAGTTTGGTTTTTTTTGAGGGAGAGTCTTTTTTTTTTTTGCAAGGCAAATGGGATTAAGTGGCTTGCCCAAGGCCAGCTAGGTAATTATTAAGT
Source organism: Macrotis lagotis (assembly GCF_037893015.1). Taxonomy (NCBI): domain Eukaryota; kingdom Metazoa; phylum Chordata; class Mammalia; order Peramelemorphia; family Peramelidae; genus Macrotis; species Macrotis lagotis. Next base: position 157,880,665 of record NC_133663.1, read on the forward strand.
GTCTGAGACTGGATTTGAACCCAGGTACTCCTGACTGCAGGGCCGGTGCTTTATCCATTGTGCCACCTAGCCGCCCCAGAGAGTCTTAATAAGATCTAAAACTCTTCCTCTATTAAAGCGATATTACCCTTCTATTTGCCAGATGTGGGTTAGGCACTGGAGAAGTAGTTATCTGTTTTAAGAATTCTATTAAAAGCTATAGTACCAGTCAAGAAAATAGAGAACCTGAAATAATATGAATATAAAATATTATCACTCTTTGTCATATTTTCAGTGTGAGGTCACATTGGTAAAGGGACTATGTTAAGAGTTATGTACCTTTTTTCAACAACTATTAAACGATAAAGACTGCAACATGGGAATTCCTTGAACAGAATTCTGGCTCTTTTGGCAGGGATAGAAAGGGAGAAAAGGGGAATTATTGATTCTTGAATTACTCTTGGTAGAGAATAAATTGGAAGGATTTCAAATATTAATCAAAGAGACTTAGTTTCTATTTCATTCCAATGTTTTGGCATCATTTTAGAAACTATGTGGTTAGTTATGCAGGTAAGTATGATTCAAGACTTTCTGGCACAATTCTCAATTCAAGAGAAGAGAGTAGGCTTTCACCAATGCTTTGAAAAATAAATCTCCTTTGTAAGACAAAGTGCTCAGTTTTGCTTCAGAGAATTTAGATACCATATTTATAGTAAAAGTTACCCATTAAACCAGCTCAATTAAAACTGATGGGTATGATAGTTCCCAATTTTTAAGAAATCACATATAATATCCATTAGGAATAGATTGTCATCATTTAAATGAGGGGGCAATTAGGTGTCTCAGTGGATAGATCACTGGTCCTGGAGTCAGAAGGACCTGAGTTCAAATTTGATCTCAGACTCTTAATAATTACCTAGCTGTGTGACCTTTGGCAAATCACTTAACCCCATTACCTTGCAAAAAAAAAGATAGAATCTAAATGAACTTCATAATAAGAGGATGGAATTTTCTTGTTGTGATGGTGTATCTTATGATTCTACCTGTTCTAGTCAGGAATTAGAAGTTTTTCTTTAAATAGTTCAAGGAATATATTGATAAATTACTTAAAATATAAAAATATAGATCAGTGAACTGAAAATAGATTATCTTCAGCATGTAGTGGCTATGAGGTTGATCTTAAGTGGATGAAATGGTTGCTCAACTTGGTTGCTAAATGTTATTCCTTTTAGCAGACTTTTCTGTCAAGGACTCATATAAGACAACTATTGGTTCAACTCTGCCCTATTATTTATTTGATGAGCACAAAGGATAGAGCTATCCCAGAAAGGAAGGAGATCTTAAAAATAGAAGGAAACATAAACAATCTTTATTACTTCAGTTCCATTCAATGTGTGTGAAAATTGGATTTGAGATTTTTTTTGTTCAATTGATATCTATTATTATGTATAGTTAAAAATACTGCCTATTGCAAATTTAATCTTTTTCATTTGTACTTCCTAAAGTTTGCAGATGCTCACTAAATGGACAAATATTCTTGGTGTGAACACATGGAATAAAATGTTGTCTTATTTTTTGCTTCCATACCTAGTCCCTTTAATTTTATCCACCCAACTTTAAAATTAAAAATAAACTTTGAAGTTGACTAGCTGAAAAGAAAATCTCTGAGTTCTTTGAATGTTAGAAGAAAACTCCTTATTTATCTCTTATTAATGCATACTTTGTGGCATGTATTCCTTTTCAAAAGAATAATAATATAATCCAAAAAGATATTGGTTCTCTCAGACTCTTGTCTCTTTGCTTACATATCAATTTGCATTTCTTTAATAGTACTTTATTAGAACTGCATGTTTTTGTTTTTGCATTTGTTTATTTAGTTATTTTTATCTGCATGACTTACCTAGACTTTTTATATGGAATGAAAGTCATTCAAGGCTAAAGATTAGACTCCAAGGCCAGTACTCTATCCACTGTACCACCTAGCTGTCCACCAATATTTATATTAGACCTTTCTTGACACTCTTTCCCTTCTCCAACTCCTAGAGGTCTTCTTCAAATGAATTTAGTTTTCTTTTACTAATAGGGTGAATGTTGTTTTTTTCAGTTAGAATGTAAGCTCCTTGAGGAAAGCACAATTTGTTCTTATCTTTGAATCCTCAGGTAGCCAGGTAGCATATAATTATATTTTTACTCCCATGAATTCATAAGAAATAGCTTCTTGCCCAGAGCCTTATACACAATTAATGGAGAAAGTTTCCATATCAGTTCTGCTTTATACCAATGGATGCTGTAAATGCCTAAGGTCAGAATAAAAGCAAATTCATTTCTAAGTAAAAACAATAAATTTGTGGAATGTTCCCAACTTCATAGTTGAAGAAAGGTAAAATTACTTTCTCAAAATCTCTTAAATAGCTAGGTTCTCTAGCATCAGAACCAAAGTTTAAACTATCACCCCTAGGTTAAATCAATAAATATTGTTTAAATCTGATGCATAATAACTAGTTTGCTATTATGGAACTTATATACTGGAGTAAGAAGAAAAGTTTCTGAAACATTTAAAAGAACAGCTAAATTCTCAGTATTCCCTATATTTTTGTTGACTCAAATGTTATCCTTTACAAATGTGAGTTGCACTCTCTCATCTAAACATTTTGATTATGTTTTACATTTCTCTTCAATAATTCAAGGTCACTCTTACTTTGTTTAGTCTACTTCTATTTAGTCTCTTCTTTTTCCTAGAAACTAGCATACTGTTTGTTGGGTTCATACCACCTCAAATAAATTACCCTTTAAAGCAACACCAATCAGCTTATTTTTGGTGAAACTAGTATTAGATCTAGAACTTTAAATTTAGAATCTAAATGCCTTGATAGTTACTTTTTAAATTTTTAAATCTCAACTGCTACTGACCTGAGCAAAGTTCAGGAGTATGGAATACAATCCAAGATGAACATACTGTTTCCCATTTAAGCTTATCCACTGACCATCTAATTTTTTTTAAGTTAACACTTCTGCTTCCAATTCTTTTTTAAATTGTATTTTAATAGTTTCAAATAGGTAAATGATAATAAAAATGGTTGCCTAGAATATTTTTGAGGAGTGGATTTTGGTCACATACAATTTCCTTATTTTCTGAAGAGAATGAACATCTACGTATTTAATTTAAACAAATTTTATTGTTATTGAGTTCTTTCCTTGAATGTCAATCAGTCACCAAACATTTATTAAGCCCTTTTCATGTGCCTGGTACTTTGATAAATGCTAGGGTTATTTTTTTTTCAATTGGGGGAGTGGTGTCAGAAAAAAGTTTTTGCCTTCAGAAAACTCACATTCTAATAGTGTTTTTGTAATATAATCGGCTCAAATAAAATTTTGCTTCCAGCTGACAATTTTTTTGTATTGGAAAATATTTAATTTTTATTAATAAACTTGAAAGTTTATATTTTCTATCAATTTAACAATTATGCAATTTTTACATTCTCATGTTGAAAAGGGTAGTTTATTCTAGGCCCAGAGGATGCAAGTCATTTATTGTTTAGTTTTTTTTTAGTCCTATTTGACTCTGTGGACCCATTTGGTGTTTTCTAAGTAAAGATACTAGAATGGCTTGCCATTTCCCTCTCGGTTCATTTTGCAAATGAAGAAACTGAGGCAAACAGGATTAAGTGACTTATCCAGGGTCACACAGCTACTAAGTGTTTGAGGCAAGATTTGAATTCTAGAGGGTGAGTCTGACTTCAAGCCAACACTCTTTCCAGTGTGCTACCTGGCTACCCGAGTATGCAAAAATAAAAACAGATTTTGCTTTCCTCAAGGAGTTTACATTCTATCTGAAAGAAGAATAAAACCATTTGAGGAAGGTCTCTAGGAGCTGGAGAAGGGATGGGGGTCAGGAAAGGTTGAATATACATATTGGTGGGAAGCTAGGTGGTATAGTGGTTAGAACACTGGCCTTGAAGTTGGGATGATGGGAGTTCGAATCCAACCTCAGACACTTGACACCTTACTGTGTGATCTTGGTCAAGTCACTTAACCCCGTTTGTCTCAAATACCAGGGCTATCTCCAGGTCTAGATTCATATTTGACCACTGGACTCACATTACTTTGGAGGAGAAAAAAATGAGGTTGATGACTTAGTACAGCATCCCCTCACTCAATTCCAATTCATGTGGTTGTCATGATATCACCTCCCTGATGTCATGGTCTTCTTCCAGAATGGAGGACAAGCATGATTGTTATTAATATAAATATGGGCACTTAAGCTGAAGTAAGAATATAGGTAAAGATTCTAAGAAAAAGAGGTCAGGAGATAGTGTATTCCAGTCATGAGAACTAGTCTATGTGCTAATATTGAAGGAAATAGGAAATAGAAACTGCCACATCCCCATACCTGTCTTGTATAAATAACATAGGTTTTTCCCCCTATTCATATAGGCCACACACATATGGTTTTGGTACAATATTCTTCTTATCACTTGGGAGATGAGGCTACATTTTGAGTGTGGGTCTCTTCTTCTTCTTCTTCTTCTTCTTCTTCTTCTTCTTCTTCTTCTTCTTTTTAACAGATCTCACCATTGTAAGACTGTCTATTCCAAATAGTTAAGACCATATGCACTTTATCTCCCATGGTCTGTGCATTAGAACCAGCATATAATCAATGTCCTCTAAAGAGGTGTTGAATTTAATTGTTTTCTCTTGAAGCAAAACACAAAATAAGTCTCTTTACATAACTCTGAAAAGACATTTGGATTCAGGTCTGACTTGGCAAAAGCAGAAGAGAAAGAATGGAATTAAGAACTCTAAGATTATTATCATACCAAAAAAAACACCACAACCACTAAACCTCTGGGGTTTAGAGTTAGAAGTCTTTAGTATATATGTATTTGCTATACATATGCATTATGCATATTTTATTATGAAGCTATTGATTTTTTTTTAGATTTTTGCAAGGCAAATGGGGTTAAAGTGGCTTGCCCAAGGCCACACAGCTAGGTAATTATTAAGTGTCTGAGACCGGATTTGAACCCAAGTACTCCTGACTCCAAGGCCAGTGCTTTATCCACTACGCCACCTAGCCACCCCTGAAGCTATTGATTTTTAATAATTACTTTTTATCATTTCATTAAATCCTCATTTGAGACATTTAATTTTAAATATAACTACTAACTCCACAGGCATTATTGGCAGGAATGTAGCAAACTATTTGTCAGAATGACATGATATTGAAATACTGTTCATTTTGGAAGGAAGATAGTGGTGCTTTTTCTATGATCAGATCCTACAGTTGTAACTAAACTGGACACTAGTTAATTTGTGTAGGGTTCTTTTGTGTCTATGTCTTCGTGTGTGTGTGGGGGGGGATTCTTAAAGAGCTCCAAATAACTCGGATTTCTTAGAATATTTATGTTCCTTGTGTGAGTTGAAAATCTAGAAAACTTAATAAAGAGACTTCTTGTAAAGATACTATGACAGTATTTCTGCATTAAAAGGTAAATACCTCATTGTAGAGATTGTGACAATCTTACTGAGTAAAGTTATTCATTAGATCTCTTTGTTTGAGTGAATCTAACCTAGCTAACATGCAATCCTAAGTAAAAGATATTGTTTAGGGATCATCACTTTCATGCCATATGCTTAGGTGAGGAAAAGAATTCTTTTGTGACTCATTTTTTCCCTTCAATATCTCAGTATATTTGAGCTAAGGTCTTCTTGACCCAGAGGCCATTTTTTTTTATTCTTTGTCACATTGTCTATATAAAGTATTATATTAAATATGAAAGCTATAATATTTCTTATTTTGCATTTGGGGGTTTTTATTAATAAAAATGTAGCTTCTAGAAATTAGGTGACATAATTCCTCATACTCAAGATTACTAATCTGTAACCCTATTTATCAAAATATGTATGTACAATGTTAACCTGACTGTTTGCGGCTGAGGGGTAGGGGTGGGAAGGGAGGGTGGAAGGAAATTTTATAACTTAAAAATATAACATGTCCATATAGAAATTAGGTGATAGTCCCACTGTTCTCTGTTCAAGACCATATCTGAAGCATTTGTGTCAATTACTAAGTGTGAGAATTTAGAAGGATATTGAGAGGTTGAAGAACATCCCAAAGAGGACATTGAGGATGATGTAAGAAGTAAATGTAAGGAGTATAGCATGGCAAAACTGGGGATGTGTTAGCATGTAGAAAAGAAAACTGGGGGAAAGGACTCTATATCTGTGCTCATGAACTTAAAGATTTTATCATGTGCAAAAGGGATTAAACATGTTCTGTTTGGCCTCAGAGGGAAAAAAAACAAGAACATTGATTGATGGAAGTTGCATAGAATCAAATTAAATCTCGATGTAAAAGTAAACAATGTCCACAAAATCTTCCTATCAATTAGTACTTCCAAATGTAGAATTAGTTACCCTAAGACATGGTATATTTTCTCTAAATAGGAATCCATTAAATAAAGGTAAAGATTGTGTCCTGGAGAGGTTGACTTACTTTCAGGAAGACATGTTAAAATCTCTTTGCCTCAGTTTCTCCAATTGTATAATAGGGCTAATGATGTGTGTGTGTGTGTGTGTGTGTGTGTGTGTGTGTGTGTGTTTTATATTGCTTATAGTAATACCTGGCACACAGTAGGTATTCTGTAAAATATTCTTTCTCTTTCTTTCCTTTTATTAGATTTTTACAAATAGAGATTGAAATAGATAACCAACCCCCTGCGGTCTCCTGCAATTCTAAAATTGTGATTCCTAAGGGGGAAAAAAAGAGCTCAAACAAAAAAATTCAGTTTCAATATTAGTAATATGTGATTCAGACACCACCTATTATTCCATTACTGTAGACAAGTCTTGCATAAAATAACACCCTTGGCCAATGCAAGTTGGTATCTTCTCTGTAACTGCTGGTCTTAAAATGTTGCATGGAGCTCTGAGAGTAAATGATATTAGGAAATATCAAAAGTGCAACTTGAACCCAGGTCTTCCTGGTTCAGAGACTAACCCACTTTTCCATGCTGTCTCACATCTAAGTTGTCATATACATTCAATGCTCACAAGCTATGTAAGATAATCATTTTAGAGCTGGGAGGAATCTTAAAGGCCATCCAGGCCTCCCCCCCAACCCCAGGTAAACAAAATAGAGTAACTTTCTCAAGATCACAGATAGAAATTTGCAGAACACACTTTGAAATTTCTATGACTCAAAATGTACTGAGAATTTAATTCCACCATGCTGCCTTCCACATCTTGGTATCTATGAGCAGTAATCTGCTTGTCATTGTTTAAAAAGAGATGAATACTTAAATATTGTGACTATTTCTGAGCCTAAGCATTAGGACAGTCAAAATGAAGCATCAATGACCTTTCACAGATTTAACTAACTCAAGTGATGATTGCTAATGACATCTTCTCTTCACAAAACAATTTCTGGCTATCTACACAAATAAAAGCATATGGACTAAGTGCTACTCCCAAGAAGCCTGCATTTCAAAAGGAATTAAGAGGGTATTCAATTTTCCTGGGATTTCAGGATCTAAATATCAAAGCTGATTTCTCATCTACCTTTTTTTTCCCCTTTCACTGGAATCCTTAGATCTAGGTGAAACTGACTTAAGTAAATTGAAAGGGCTTCTATGAAAATTAAACTTTTCAAAATGAGATATTTTTATAAGTTTGTGCTGCTTTGAGTAAATTTACACAAAGACATAATGAAAGCAATGGTCTATAAAGATGATTTAGAATCTAATGGAGATTTTAGTCACTTTATATAAATATTTAAGTGTTTTATCAGATATTTATTTTTAAAACTCTTTAAGAAAAAGAAAACTAAACAAGTTCTGGAACTGAAATTTCTGCTCTTTCTTACTTGCGAATAAGTTCTGGACAACAGTGGCAAGTTTTGCAACAACTAATAGGCTTCTCTTTGGAATTTTGTTTACCAAACAGGCTAGCTAGGCTAATGGATTGTCATTTGCAGCATACTAAGGCGTGCTGTGCGCTCATTAGATAACTTAGAAGAAAATCTTGCAATTTTGTCATTTCCACAGTTTCCTTATTTTTCCTAAATCAGAAGAATTGTATGTTTTTCAATTAAAATCCCCATTAGCTTCCTGCTGTTAGCATCCATTCTATCAATAGAGAGCAAAGGTCATTCAATCTCTTTCTTGAGATTCTTTTAAAAAAAATCATTTGCCCTCAGGAGGCTTGGTGGCTCAAAGCTACCCAAAAAGAATTAGGGACATGATTCCAGAGGAACAAATTGCAAAGGGACTTTCAACTTATTTACTGATGTAACTGTGCTAAGAGTTTGCCCAGATGCTACAACTGCTGTTGCACTGTGGTTTGGGATCCAACTGCAGCTGTTGTTCTTCACTAGAGCATGTTTCTGAAATTCCAGAATGTAATAGTATGAGACCCCCAATCATCGAAATTAGTTTGCTGAGTCTAAATTTATTTTCATACTTCTACCCAGATTGAAGGAATGGTTCATTCACTGAAATGCTGTTGAGATGGGCAAGAAATTTACTCATCCTTTCCTGGACCAGGAATTTCTGGGATTAAAAAAACAAAAAGTCAAGAGTTGAAAATGAATGTAATTACCCATCGTCAAGTTTTGCTAGATTTGTAGTAGCTAAAGAAAAGGATATAGAGACCCTCTTCACTAATCTTTTCCTCATAAAATTCCTTTCACAGGCTGTGTTTTTATCATCACCCCCCCCCCCCCCCGAAAAAGATCTCATCTAAATTACTAAAGTTTTACTAAGTTTAGTAAATAGTTATATACACATAGCAGATACTTAAGGGAATTGAAATTGAATTGAATTGAATTGAGAGGTTATATTGTTCTGATTTTAAGTTCTCAAATTATCCATAATAAGCAAAGGAGGCTTTCAGTTTAAGGGTTCATCAAATTATAGATCTCATAGAGGTCATCTATTCCAACCCTCTTGTTTTACAAATGATTACATTGTATATATTATACTTTTTAATGTCATTCTAAATCTGGTCACTTTATATCATGGAATACCACTTCTGGAATCTGACTTTGAATCCTGGATCTTGCCTTTGTATGCTCTATGACCTTATATAAATAAATTCCTCTCTCTAGATTTCAGGTACTTCATCTATAAATTAAGATACTAATATTACAATGAAATTCAATGAAAATGCTGTGTTAATCTTAAAGGTACTAAAAAAGAAACTTTGCTTACTTTGTTTTCATTTGTATCATTCTCATATTTATATAATTTTTGCAAATCACTTTTTTGGGGGTTTGTCTTTGGCTGCAGACAGAATCTGAATTCTAATTTTCTGTTTCCTTGAACTATTTTTTTTTTCTATTTCCTTTGCATTGCAGAGTGGGAAGAACCAGGTAAAGGTCTTTTAATCCAACCCATACCTCAAACATGAGACTTAAGTGTAGCTTCTTGATAGATGGTTATCCAGGCTATCTCCAGCACCCAGTAAAGTTACAATTCATTATATCTTCTTTTTGTTTTTTTTTGTACAAGGCAATGGGTTAAGTGACTTGTCCAAGGTCGTACGGCTAGGTAATGTAAGTGTCTGAGGCTGGATTTGAACTCAGGTACTCCTGACTCCAGGGCTGGTGCTCTATCTATTGTGACACCTAGATGCCCCTATATCTTCTTTTTTGTGCAGTTGTACTTGTGATAAGAAATGTTTCCTTACCTGGGAGCAAAATCCATTTAACTTCATGACTTCATTAGTTTATCTAATGCCTTCTCAAAGAATCACAGATGTAAAGCAAGTAGGGAAGTTGGAGATCATTTCATCAGTCCTTTACTCATTTTTACAGATAAGGAGAATGAGGTTCAGCAGATAAAATGAAGTTCAAAGTCACTCTGCTAGAATGTGGCAGAGATTGGAATGCAGATCCTCTGATTCCTAACTCCAAATACAGAATCACCACCTCTCATCACAAACTAAAATGATCCTAGAATAAAGACATCAGAATAAATCTCAGAGGCATTTAATCACTATTAATATCCTAAAATACATCTGTGAAGATCTCTAATGAGTTATAATCAATTACCTCTCAAGGCTCTGTTACTTATTAGTGATATGAGTTTCTTCACCTATATGGACTTCGGTTTCCTTGTCTACAAAAGGAGAAGTTCTTACTTTATGAACTTCAAATTTTCTATTACTATAAATCATATATATATATATATATATATATATATATATATGTGTGTATAAAATGAAATTCTTTAAGAAATGAAAGCAAAGATAGATTAACTTGTCAAAGATAATATAAACAGACCAAAGCTGGGATTTGAGTTGAATGTTGTCATCCTGTGGACCACAAAGCCACAGATGTGGCCTATATTTAATAATATAAAAGAACAAAAGAGGAAGAGATAACAATCAAGTGCTGCTTACCCCTTAATCTTTTCTCTCAGTATAAGTAATGTCATTATTCCATAAGTATTTTTGAGCAGATTATGTAAAATGTGCTGTTTGACTTGATTCATATATCCTGTGACTATGCCCTTAAGTGTAACATCATTTAGGAATATTACATATTTTTTAATAATTTAATGCTTCAAAATACTAAATGGGAATGGAATTAAAATTACTTCTGTGTTGTAGTACTCAGATTCCATTTGTGGTTTTATGGAAAACATTTATTCCTTTTGTTACCAAATTTTCATAGTGTGCTATGGTTCCAAAGCACTGGATTTAGTAGAGAGGAGAATAGTTTCTTGTTACTTGATTTATGAACACTAAAACTGACACAATGACTTGCATGGAGTTCAAATTAATTAAATAAAGAAGCAATTTATCTGCTGTATTTAGACTATATGCTCCCCACAAAAGTTATGTCTACATTATCTTCTTTTTTTCTTTGCCTTAAAGATTTTATTTATTTTGAGTTTTACAATTTTTCCCCCTAATTTTAATTCACTCCCCCCTCCACAGAAGGCAATTTGCCAATCTTTTTTTTTTAGATTTTTGCAAGGCAAATGGGGTTAAATGGCTTGCCCAGGGCCACACAGCTAGGTAATTACTAAGTGTCTGAGATCGGATTTGAACTCAGGTACTCCTGACTCCAGGACCCATGCTCTATCCACTGCGTCACCTAGCCGCCCCCAATTTGCCAATCTTTACATGGTTTCCAAGGTATACATTGATCCAAATTGAATGTGTTGAAAGAGAAATCATATCCTTAAGGAAGAAACATAAAGTATAAGAGATAGCAAGATCAGACAATAAGGTATCAGGTTTTTTTTTTTTTTTTTCTATATTAAAGTCAGTTCAAACTCCACAGTTCTTTCTCAGGATACAGATGGTATTCTCCATTGCAGACAGCCCTATATTGCCCTGATTTTTACACTGATGGAATGAGCAAGTCCATCAAGGTTGATCATCAACCTTGCTGTTAGGGTGTACTGTGTTTTTCTGGTTCTGCTCATCTCACTCAACATCAGTTCATACAAATCCCTCCAGGCTTCCCTGAATTCCCATCCCTCCTGGTTTCTAATAGAACAGTAGTGTTCCATAACATACATATACCACAGTTTGCTAAGCCATTCCCCAATTGAAGGACATTTACTTGATTTCCAGTTCTTTGCCACAACAAACAGGGCTGCTGTGAATATTTTTGTACAAGTGATGTTTTTACCATTAGTGGTATTACTGGAACAAAGGGTATGCACATTTTTGTTGCCCTTTGGGGTAGTTCCAAATTGCTCTCCAGAAAGGCTGGATGAGTTCACAGCCCCACCAACAATGTAATAGTGTCTTAGATTTCCCACAACCCTTCCAACAATGATCATTTTCCTTTCTGGTCATATTGGCCAGTCTGAGAGGAGTGAAGTGGTGCCTTAGAGAAGCTTTAATTTGCATTTCTCTAATAAATAATGATTTAGAGCCATTTTTCAAATGACAATGAATTGCTTTGATCTCCTCATCTCTAAATTGCCTTTGTATATCCTTTGACCATTTGTCAATTGGGGAATGACTTTTTTTAAAAATTTGACTCAGTTCTCTGTATATTTTATAAATGAGTCCTTTTGATCTTGGTTACAGTGGTTTTGTCAGTGCAAAAGCGTTTTAACTTAAAGTATTCAAAATCATCTAGTTGCATCTATATCCATTAGAGAGATAGGTCTATAATTTTCTTTCTCTGTTTTAACTCTTCCTGGTTTAGGTATCAGCACCATATTGGTGTCATAAAAAGAGTTAGTCAGAGTTCCGTCTTCCCAATTTTTTCAAAAATTTTATATAGAATTGGGAACCAATTGTTCCTTAAATGTTTGGTAGAATTCACTTGTGAATCCATCAGGCCCTGGAGATTTTTTTCTTAGGGAGTTCAATGATGGCTTGTTGAATTTCTTTTTCTGAGATAGGGTTGTTTAGGTGTTTAATCTCCTCTTCATTTAACCTGGGAAACTTGTGTTTTTGTAAATATTCCTCCATTTCACTTACATTGTCAAATTTATTGGCATAGAGTTGGGCAAAATAATTCCAAATTATTACTTTAATTTCCTCCTTATTGGCGGTGAGTTCACCTTTTTTCATTTATGATACTAGCAATTTGATTTCTTCTTTCTTTTTTTTAAATCAAATTTACCAGAGGTTTATCAATTTTACTGGTTTTTTTCATAAAACCAACTCTTGGTTTTATTTATTAATTCAGTAGTTTTTTTTGCTTTCAATATTATTAATTTCTCCTTTAATTTTTAGAATTTCTAATTTGGTATTTAATTGAGGGTTTTTAATTTGTTCTTTCTCTAATTTTTTAGTTGCATATTTAGTTAATTGATTTTCCTTTCTCTAATTTATTCATGTAAGCATTTAAAGATATAATATATCCCCTGACATGCTTTGAGTGAATCCCATAGGTTTTGATATGTTGTTCATTATTGTCATTATCTAAGATAAAAATAATTAATTTTTTCTATAATTTGTTGTTTGATTTACTCAATTCTTTAAAACGAGTTTATTCAGTTTCCAATTAGTTCTGGGTCTGTATCTCACTGGTCCAATATTACATATGATTTTTATTGCATTATGACCTGAGAAAGATTTATTCACTATTTCTGCCCTTCTCCAAATTATTATTAGGTTTTTATGCCCTAGTGCATGGTCAATTTTTGTATAAGTGCCATGTACTGCAGGGAAAAATGTACATTCCTTTCTATCCCTGTTCAGTTTCCTTCATAAGTCTATCATATCTAGGTTTTCTAACAATCTATTTACCTCCTTAACTTCTTTCTTGTTTGTCTTATGATTCAATTTATCTAAATCTGAGAGGGGAAGGCTGAGGTCTCCCACTAGTAGAGTTTTACTGTCTATGTCTTCCTGTAGTTCTTTCAGTTTCTCCTCTAAGAATTGGGATGCCATCCCATTGGCTGCATACATATTCAGTACTGAAATCATTTTATTGTCTACGGTACCTTTTAGGAGGATATAGTTGCCTTCTTTATCTCTTTTAATGCTATCTATTTTTGCAGCTGCTTTGTCTGAAATAAGGATTACTATCCCTCCTTTTTTTCACTTCAGCTGAACCAAAATATATAGTTTGCTCCAATCTTTTACCTTTACTCTATATGTATCTCTCTGCTTCAAATGAATTTCTTTCAAGCAGCATATTGTAGGATTCTGGTTTTTAATCCACTCTACTATTCACTTACATTTTATGTTATTTTATTTAGTTTTTTTTTTGCAAGGCAATGAGGTTAAGTGACTTGCCCAAGGCCACACAACTAAGTAATTATTAAGTGTCTGAGGCTGGATTTGAACTCAGGTACTCCTGACTCCAGGGCCGGTGCTCTATCCACTATGCCACCTAGCCACCCCATTGCTTACATTTTTAAGGGAGAGTTTATCAAATTCACATTCACAGTTATAATTACTATTTATTGTCTTCCATGCTATCTTCCCTCTGCTTGTATTTTCCCCCTTTTTATCCATATTCCCCAGTATTTTGTTTCTGAATACCACCCCTTTCACTGTGTTTGCCCTCCTTTCTTTCCCTTTTCCCTTTTTCCCTTCCCTTAATTCTGTTTGTTCTCCTTTTTCTCCCCCTCTTTATCTCTGTCACCCTCCCCTTTTCCCCCTTTTAATACTTGAAAGGTAAAATGTTTTTTAAGTTAACTCAGTGTGTGTGTGTGTGTGTGTGTGTGTGTGCGCGCGCATGTGTGTGTAAGTTAACTTTAAGCCAAATCTGATGAGAGGAAGATTCAGGTGTTTCTCATCTCTTCCCTTCTACCCCTCTATTACCATAGGTCTTTTGTTCCTCTTAATGTAATGAGATTTACCCCATTCAATTCCCTCCCTCCTCCTGACTCCTTCCTGTCCCCCTTTTGAAGGAGGAAGTGTTTTTAAATCATTTGATCTGAGTCATAGAAAACTCTGAGTATCCATCACTTCTGGCTAAGTATATTCTCTCTAATAGAGTTGCACTTTCCCCCAAGTAGGGTTTTAGCCATTTTCATCCCATTGGATAACAGTTTCATGGATAAGTCATGAGTGTCCATCACTTCTGGCTAGGTATAAATTCTCTCCATTAGAGCTACAATTCTCAAGAGTTATGAGAATCTTTTTCCAATGTTGGTATATAGCCAGTTTCCTCTTATTGTATAGAAATTATTTTCTTTACCCCTGCCCCTTTTTTTCTACCTTTGCATGTGTCTCTTGAAGCTCCTGCTTGATGTCCAAATTTTCTATTTAGCTCTGTGTTGTGACTTGCTTCCTTGGGGCCCACAGCAGCAACCTCCCTCCCAGAGGGGGAGCTGAGAATTAAGGACTCAAGCCACTACTGCCTTATGCCTCCAGCTCAATTTTATTACTGCTTAGCTATTGCATAGATACTGTTAGGTCTTCCAGGGTAGAACAAAGAATAATGAGGGAATTGGGGATATAAGCGGTGTGTACGTGCAGTGACTTCCATTACAGGATTGGGGGGGGTACATTAGGGAGGAGATAATAAGACACAGCTGTGTCTAGTGCCCTTGGCCAGTGGGGCAGAATGTCCAGCTCCCAAAGACTCCAGCTCCCAAAGACTCTGGCTCCCAAGGACTCCAGCACACCTTTATCTCTAAGGGAGGCTTGCCAGCTCCTGAGATTGTCCAGGTGGCGGTTTTACTTGGAATTGATTTGTGTCATGGCTGTTAGAATAGCCTGTGTACCCACGGCTCTGGTCTTTTCATCAGGAATTTTTGGAATTCTTCCATTTCGTTAAATGTCCATCTTTTCCCCTGAAAAAGAAGGCTCAGCTTTGCCAGATAATGAATTTTTGTTTGCTTTCCAAGCTTCCTTGCTCTTCAGAATATCTCATTCCAGGCCCTTTGATCCCTTAATGTTGACGCAGCCAGGTCCTGCACCATCCTTACTGTGGCTGCTTGGTATTTAAATTTTTTCTCTCTGGCTGCTTGAAGGATTTTTTCTTTTATCTGATAGTTCTGGAATTTGGCCACAACATTCCTTGGTCTTTTCATTTTAGGATCTCTTTCCAGAAGGGATTGATGTATTCTTTCAATAACTATTTTGCCCTCTGGTTCCATGATATCAGGGAAATTTTCCATCACTAAATCCTGCAATATTAAGTCCAGTCTTTTTTTCTCTTCAGTGTTTTTCAGGAAGACCAATAATTCTCAGGTTGTCCCTCCTTGATCTATTCTTGAGGTCTGTGGTTGTGTTGATGAGGTATTTTACATTTTCTTCTATTTTTTGATCTTTTGGTTTTGTTTAACAGGCTGTTGCTGTCTCATGATTTCATTAGTTTCTGCAGACTCCATTCATTTTTTTAGAAAAGGGTTTTCTTCATTTACCTTTTGCAACTCCTTTTCCAATTGGTCAATTCTATTTTTGAAAGAACTTTCCATTTGCCCAATTGAGGTTTTGAAAGAATTATTTTCATTTTGCATTTCCTCAATTGAGGATCTGAGAGAATTATTCTTATTTGGTGTTTGTCCAATTGCATTTTCCAATGATTTGTTATCTTGTTGCAAGGTGTTAATCTTCTTTTGCGTTTCTTTTTAGAAATTTTCCAATTGATTTTTTTTAGGTTTTTTTTTTTGCAAGGCAAATGGGGTTAAGTGGCTTGCCCAAGGCCACACAGCTAGGTAATTATTGTCTGAGACCAGATTTGAACCCAGGTACTCCTGACTCCAAGGCCAGTGCTTTATCTACTATGCCACCTAGCTACCCCTCCAATTGATTTTTAAACTCCTTCCTTATTTCTTCAAGGAAGTCTTTCTGTGCTAGAGACCAGGTCTTATTCTCCTTGGAGGTTCTAGTTCTCTCTGAGTCTTTTCATTTCAAGTATTTTTCTATGGATCCACCTTTCTGCTGGCCTTTCTTCATTTTGCTAAGACCTTGAGTTGGGGATGGGTTGGTTCACAGAGGTTTGGTGTTGGGATCCCTAGAGGCTTTACTAACTGAGTGTAATATCTCCAGCTGGCCATTAAGTGGTGTTAGAGGTTTTCCTCACTGAGTGTAACATCTCCAGCTGGTGAATAGGGGGTGCTGGTGGCTTTCTCTGGAGTGTCTCTGACCTTAATTGAGGCCCTCTCCCTTGGTCTGAAGGGAGTGATTGAAGCTGTTAAATATTTTTTGTTTTCAATCATTGGTGGGCTGTAGCCTGGGGTGTGGTCATCACTCTCCTTACTGTTAGCTGGGGTGGTAATCAGCTGCTCACACACCTGTGCCTGGGGCAGAAGGTCTGTAATTTTGTCTATTCTGGGAAGAGGCTTCAGCTGAAATGGAGGCATGGACTTGGAGTACCTCCAGGAGCAGAGAAGCCCAGGGATGATGTTTGCAGCTCTCCTGCACTGGAACTCACCCCCAAGCCCTGTCCACAAGCTCAAGAGGGTCAGCACCAACACCAATGTCTCTGTTCCCTAGTTGACCCAAGCCCCCGTGGTCAACCAGGATCTAGCCCCACCACTGATCAAGCAGGTCTGTTCTAGGGCCCTCAGGCTCCCAGGCTCCAGGCCTGCCACTAATCAGGCTGATCTGTGACTGATCTGCCCTCTGCACCCTGACTCACCCATGACTGCAGAAGCCAAATCCTGAGGTAGATGCTCTTTCTCCTGGCTTTTCTTTCTGGGTTTTGTTGATTGGATTTCTATTAAGAGGTTTGTTTCATATTATATGTGGGGAAGATTTTAAAATTGTCCCTGTCTTCTCTCTGCCATCTTAGCCAGAAGTCTCCACATTATCCTCTAAATGTGACTCAAGCAGAAACATTGATAGATAATCTTGTGCATCCATTTTCAAAAGGGACTATAATTTCTGGCTTGAGGAAACAGGACAGAGCCACAAGGTATCCAGCCTGTTGCCCTCTCTTTGGGAGGGGTGTTCCCTAATTAGATTAGAAATCTATTTATATATTCCTCTAAAAATTGCTCTTGTAGAGTAGGAGTGTCAAATTAAAATAGTCACATATTGACTTCGAAAATGACAAATCAACTTTTTTTTTTTTACATTTTTCAAGGCAATGGAGTTAAGTAGCTTGCCCAAGGCCACATAGCTAGGTAATTATTAAGTGTCTGAGTTCAGATTTGAACCCAGGTACTCCTTACTCCAAGACTGGTGCTCTGTCCACTGTGCCACCTAGCTGCCCCTTAAATCAACTTTTTTAAATATTTCATTTTAATTACATTTTATTCTGATTCCGGATGCATAGAAGAGCTCATAGACATAGAATTTGATACCTTTGATCTAGAGTAAGATATGTCAAAATAAGAATGTTTTATTGGCTGCTATTTCTTAAATGAGAAAGGGTATTCTTTAGCTTACATTTGCTATTTTGATTCTTTCTCACTAAATGCTAGTTATACAAAAGACCATCACAAATAATTAATGGAGTGTGAACACATTTATCCAAATAAGTAGCAACAAATCTAAGAATTTATACAAATTGGAACATATATCAGAAAATGCATAGTATAAATGAACTCTCCTGCTGAGAATGGAATAACTCAAACCAAGAGAGATTCCAATTTTATTCTAAAGGACATTTCCAAAGTCAATGAAAAGGCAAGCTAGAAATCAAAGATCTGATGAGCAATCAGTTCCCCCTATATATCTGCTGCTTCAAAAATTTATTTTAGAATATTTGGAGATAGTCTTAAGGAATCCAGCCACGCATAAATCTCTCTCTCTTGAACAAGTCATGAAGAATGTATTCTCCAAAGCTTGTGTTAACAACCTTTCATTTCATGCAGTCATTCTATAATGTGTTAACATGTTCTCTCCACCAATTAGGGGAGTTTTTTGCAAAATATCCCAGACTTGGCTAGAAAATGAGGTATACATTCAACTTAGAAGCAATCCATCTCTCAGATTAACAGCAAATCTTTCCTATCATCCTTCTGCATATCAATCTCTGCCCTTTTCTTCTGCCCACATCTGTTACCTCAGTAGAACCTGAATTTGCCAATCTAAATCTCAGACTTTTGAAATGCTGTTCTAAAACCCCTACTCCCAGTATTGCCCTTTAGTAACTTAATAAATGTTTTTAGATTGATTGATTGATCCAACACATTGGAGGTCTTCCTCTGACTCTGTTAACATTTCTATATCATATGTTCAATAATTTTTGTCAGTTTTTAAGCCTTAAATACTTTTAAAGTATTGCATTTATGGGAAATAAATTCTGAACTCCAAACAACTAGTGTAATTTTGAAAATAACACATTTTTAAGTTTGACCCTGATTTTTCTTCACTGGGGCAAAAAAAAAAAAAAAAAAAACTTCAGTTAAAGAGGATAGGATTGAGGGTTATATATATATTCCATCCTAAAAAAGAAATGAAATTTGTTTTTTCATTAGTAAATTTTTATTTTGGTTGTTCCCCTAAATAATGATGTGCAATGGCAGTTTTAACAAAGGCAAAAAACTTCATATTCTTTCATATTATTTTGAAAAGAATCAGATTATTGTAGTAATATTTTTCTCTAATTAAGTGGTTTATTGTGCTATATGTAATAAATGGAAAATTCTTTGGAGATACCTGCATCAAAAAGTTTGTTTTTCACAATATTGTTGCTTTTAAATTCCAAATGTATAATGTAATATATTTTATTAATGTTATATTTGAAATAAGGCATATTTCAAAAATTAAATTCCTTGTTATATTAAAGAAAAATAAGATTTATATTGGTTAATTTTTTCTGTATCATGTGACATAGCAAAAAGTTATCTTAATAGGACATTTACTACATCTTATACTTTATTTAAACCAATGTAAGATTATGAGTATTTTAGCTTCTTAATAAAATATACCAAGGGCAGTTTGGTGGTACAGTGGATAGAGCACTGGGCCTGGAGTCAGGAGACCTGAGTTCAAATCGGCCACAAACACTTAATAATTACCTAGTTATGTGACCTCTGCAACACACCTCCCCCCAATTGCCTTGCAAAATGAAATAAAATAGACCAGCAATCAATTTTCAAGGATTTATAAGGTACCTACTATGGGGCCAGCACTATGCTATAAATTAACAATACAAAAAAATTTCTAAATAGATGTGGTTGGGATAGTGGGGGTAATTACCTGTAGCAATGAAGCAGAAAACACCAATAAAAACCTTTTAAAAATAAAAACAAAACTTTCTTACTTCTCCAAAATATAGTTTAAAATTATATTTATAAATGTTATCTCTATCGTGTGACTGTTTGCTAAAGATTTTTTCACATTGGAATGATTGACTACATATCTATCTATCTCTACCTTATTCTCACATAATTACAGTGTTAGGGTGGGTAGAGGGAAATTCTGTAACTTGGAAATATGCATGTGCATATGAATAAAAATTAAAATAAAATAAAAAACATAATTACAGTGTTAAGTTTTTGTTTTGTTTTTTGTCCCAAATAGTAGTAAACAAGAATCTACATTAGGAAAAATAGTAGGAAATGGTGAATCTACTTTAGAAATTTATAATCTTTAACTTCAATTTATATGATTAAAAAAGATGGACAAGAACACTGTTTTTGCCATTTTCACAGCCAGATTTTCATTAATACATTTGGAAATTATAGAGTCATTTATATAATAAAAGTCATAGGATATATAACTGGCAATTCTATTGGCTTAGGGGAGAATTGGCCAAAAACTAAATTGATAATTTTTTCCCTCTGATTTCGGAATGTGTAACACTAGAATTTTGTGTGGCCTCTCAACCTAGTTTAAATTCTTTCTTGAGGCTTGGTGGAGGAGTTTGGGCTGCAGGAAGTGTACAATTTGGAAGGAAACCTCAGATTACTCGCTACCATCTCCACAAGAATTCTTGAGTTCAGAGACAGTCTTGGCCTTGTAATCTGAGGATATTTTATTTAACTTTATCATAGTTCTAGTTATGAAAATCACATAGCAATATTTTGTAACCAAAGGAAAATCAGAGATGCATTTCAGTGTAGGAAGGGGAAATAGCATATTACCAGTGGATATCTTTGAGGTTTCATCTTGCTTTCATGGTGTGAGAATTGACAGAGATGGAGAAAGAGATTCAATTTAAAGAGAGAATAGAAAATCTTCCTTCTAAACTTCATATTACAATGAAATAATAAATATAAATTGACTTGTGAAACTTAAAATGGCATATGAAAGCCAGTTATTATTAATATTATTGTTATTTTTGTAGCTTTATCCAACATTGGGAAATCAAAAGTTGACAAGTAGAAATTTCTATTGAAAACTGTATTTGTCTTTCACTATATGTTTGACATAAGCAGTTATTAATGTTTTTCTTCCCCAACCAATATCATTTTATCAATGACATTAATAAGTATCAGAATAAGATTTAATTCCTTTACTGGCTCTAGCATATGACTTGTGGCATTAGGACAGAAAGATTTTTTTTATCGTAGTGGTATACTGTTATAATATTTGTAACATTCAATATGTTTTCTGTAATTTGAGCTTCTGTATACATATCCAGAGAGATTTTATTTACTGAAGATTGTTTCTCACTGGCTCATGTTCTATCATTTCTGTAATATTCTTACCAATTATAAGAAATAAAGTTAAAATTACAAAAGTCTATACATCACAAATTTTATGAAAATGAATTGATTTCCACTACATCAGATTAATGTAATGTAGAATCCTTCAAACATGCTCATACTTATTTTATTAGAGGAAGTTTTGTATATCTAACCACTAAACATCTATTTATTCACTGGGAAATCATTAAAGACACCAAACAACTTTGTTTGAATGCATGTTATATGGTGTCTTGACTCTTGAGAAAGAGCAGTTTCGTTAAACACACTACTTACTTAATGTCTTTAGATAGATGTCAACCCTGCAGAACAATTTTTTAAAATGTTGTCAACCTTTAAAGCAAGAGCTGTCTTTTCCGAAGCATTTAATTTTTTTTTTAGTGCATTTAAACTCTAACTCACTTGAAAGGAAAATCTTGACATTAAAACTTGTCCCTCTAGGCTTTTATTTCCCTTTCTTTTGAAAGGGTGAATTTATAATGGAAAATAGGAACTATCACTATGTATATTAATAAGCAACAGTAGGGATGATGTAGGTGGGAAACTAGATCACAACCACCTTCCAACCCAAATATCATTGGATTACAGAGTTGGAATAAACTTCAGTGTTCCTAGAGGATGACCCTCTCATTTTATAGATGAATAAACTGAGACTGAGAAAGGTTTAATTAATTTTCCTGTATAAGAAGACATACTGCATCTGAGGCAGAATTTATATTCAAGTATTCCTAGAGGAATAGTGAGCCCCATTTTACTGGGAGCCTTCAAATAGATGCTGAAGAAATGTCTTGGTAAATGGTCTGGAGGAGATTTCAACTTTTGTTGTCTCTGATCAACTGACTTATTTTTAATTGTTTTGGTTTTCAACATTTATTGAATATTTATTTATTGAACATTTATTCTTTTTTTAAGCTATTGAGTTTCATATTTTTCTGAGAGCTGAGAGCAGCTGGGTCCATCATAGTTGATCATCTCACTATGTTGCACTTTCTGTGTACAATGTTTTCCTACTTCTCACTTCACTCAGTGTCAGTCCATACAAGTCTGTTCAGGCTTTTCTGAAGCTACTCATGATTTCATTTTTTTTCTTTTCTCATTCATGATTTCTTACAGAACTATAGAACTCCATCACACTTCTATAGCCCAACTTGTTCAACCATTCCCAAATGATGGGCATCCTCTTGATTTCTAATTTTTTTGACACTGCAAAAATTGCTGCTATAAATATTTTTATACATGTGGGTCTTTTTCACTTTTTTATGATCTCTTTGGGACATAGACATAGTAGTGGTATTTTTGGATCAAAGAATAGACGCAGTTTGATTACCCTTTGGAGGTATAGTTTCAAATTGCTCTCCAGAATGATTGGGTCAGTTCACAACTCTACCAATAGTAGAATAGTCAGTTTTCTAACATCTTCTCCAACATTGATCATTTTCCTTTTTTGTCATTTTAGGCAGTCTGATAGGTGTGAGGTCACATCTCACTGTTGTTTTAATTTTCATTTCTCTAATCAATAATGATTTGGAGTATATTTTGTGTGACTAGAATTAGCTTTAATTTCTTCATCTCAAAATTGTCTCTTCTTGTGCTTTGACCATTTATTAATTGAAGAATGATTTTTATTCTTGTAAATTTGACTGTTTTATAAATATTTAGGAAATGTACTTCATCAGAAACACAGATTGGGGAAAATGCAGCTTTCTGCATTCCTTTTAATCTTAGTAGTGTTGCTTTTATTCATGGAAAAATATGTATTTTGCAATTGATAATGTTCTTTATCTCATGTTTTGTTAAAAACTCCTTGCCTTTCCATAAACCTGGCAGACTATTCCTTCTCCTAATTGGCTTATGGTATCACCCTTTATTCAAAATCCTGCACCCATTTCATCCTTACTTTGGTATGACTGAGTCCAATGAGTCTTTTAACTAAGAATCTAAAATTCATTTGCTCAATTCAATAGGCATTTGTTGGTACACAGATTAGAACAAATAGGTCAAGAGAGAAATATAAATAAAATGAAATCCCTACTATCAAGGAGCTTTCAACAAATTGGATAATAAGCAATAAACAAAAAGAAATATGGTCAAGATTATAATATGGGAAGTGTCTCTGAGAACTAATAGTCTATGAGAGTTCAGTTGGAAGAATTATTTTTTCATGGGACGGGGAAGTGGTTAGATAGAAAGTTACATTTAAATTGGATCTTAAAAATTGGTAGTGTTTTAACAATGGATCTGATGAGGGAAAATAGAAAGCATTCCAGAAATAGATTATCATGAGCAAAGGCACAGAGCTAGAGGTGTATTTTTGGAATATTGAGTGGTCTTTCTTGGCTAGAGTATAGGTTAAATGAAGTGAGATTAGGGAAAGCCCCGAATGTTATGCTAAAGACTTTAGACATTATTGGTTAAGCAGTGGAGAGTTACTGAGAGCTTTGGAGTAGTTAAAGAATGATTTTTCTTCTGGGAAAGGGCCTTGAGTTAGAGAGAAAGATTACTAAGACATGGTTTCTGGTTAGAGGTAGTGAAAACCAGAATGAGAGTGGAGGATGTGGAAATGTAAAAAAGAAAAAAAAACATTGATAAGAAATTTGTTGGAGGTAGATTAAGTAGGTATGATTGCGAGTCATGAATTATTCCCATGAATTAATGTGCCAATAAAAGAAAAGGAAGATTTTAAGATGACTCAAAGCAAATAGTTTACCAACAATAGAAAAAAAGAAATTACACTGCTGATTTCTATTTATAGAAACAAACAACTAACACTGTCATGTATCATCATTATATAGTGTAATGGCATCATCAACTCAATAACCTCAGCAAAATTTTGATCATGATGTTTAGAGAACAGGAGTATGAGTAATTAATTTAGAATAATGTAAGAGAAGATATGGTATCTGTCCTTGATTTTTTTTTGAGTATTTTTATGTGAATGATGTATATTTGCTTTTGTTGCTCTAGTTGGAATATTACACAGAAACAGAAAAATTATAGATTTGAGACCAGAACATTAGAGACCATTGAGTCTGTCATCTAATTTTGCAAATGAAGAAAATGAGGTGCAGCAAGTTAAATGCCATATATGCTCACTAAGTTAATGAATATCTAATAAGGGATTTGAATGCAATTTCTCACTCCAACTCCACTTTGCCATACTTTCTCACCTTAAAAAGACAGAATGGAATTTTATCTGAGTCCCTGGAAGATTAGAAACTCAAGTTAAGGAAGAAAATTCTGATAACCAGCATCTGTATTAGAATAAGTCACCTTCTGGGGCAGCTAGGTGACGCAGTGGATAAAGCACTGGCCCTGGAGTCAGGAGTACCTGGGTTCAAATCCAGTCTCAGACATTTAATAATTTCCTAGCTGTGTGGCCTTGGGCAAGCCACTTAACCCCATTGCCTAGCAAAAAAACCTAAAAAAAAAGAATGTTACCTTCATAATAAAGTACTCACCCGCCCTTCCTTCATAGCAAGCATTCAGACAGTTCAGATGGCTAGTTGTCAGAAATGAAGTTGTAGAGATTTTTCATTTGAGTCTGCAATTTTACTCAGTGATGTCTTATCCCATACAGACAAGTAACCAAGTGCTTAGAATTTGACAATCTGACTTGACAAACAATTTTAAAACAATTCTGGTTTAGAATGTTCAGTACATCATTTCTTCCTCTTTTTTACCAAATACTCTCCCATGACCATTGTGGTGAAAAATTTTGGTATACTTTTGATGCAAAAATGAATGATTACATTCACAAAAAAAATAAATTTAGGCTATGTTAATTCATGGTAGGTTAGTAGAGAGTCAAATTTTGCTTTCATTGTCTGCATTAAAGTTCATTCCATTCAGATTTTAATATACCAGAAAATCGATAATAGAAATTTATCCAATATAATTTTATGACTATTTCTAATTTATAACTTCCAGAAATTCATTAACTTCCTGATGTCTATTTTAAGATGTGAACAGCATCTGCATTAAAGTGTATGACTGTAAGAAATCACTTAATAGGTTTATTTAATTGAACACTTAAAAGTAAAACAAGAGAATTGTAGTGTAGTGCCAGAGCAAAGTAGAATTTCTTTACCATATCATCAATTTCCAAGCCAAACTATTCATCTTTTGTTTTACAAAAATTGAATTCAACTTTTGAAAGTCATACAAGATTTTTTGGTAGATAATTTCAATCTTGTTCTCATTGTGAATGGTGTTTCTGGTTAGAACAATTTAGATACTTCAATTGAATTATGGTGCTTCTATGATCTTAGTAATGAGAAATGCCCTTCTTTGATGAAGATAAAAATCCATCTCTCCTTTTTTATTCTGTGATATTTATGCCATTTTCTTCCATAAATTCTAATTAAAATATTTGCCTACTTGTCTATAAGTTTTCCTGGAGATCATTTTACTATTTCATAGAAATCAGTCCAAAACCAAGACTATCCAAATATTATCTCTTTTCTCCTCTGTTACTAATCTATATCCATCTCTAGTCATAGATATCCTTGATAATATCTTTTATATACCTTCTTGAATCATTGTTGTTAAAACACCACAACCAAATTCAATCAACCATGAGCCTCCCATTATGCACTGTTATTTAGTATATGATAGTTTTTTAAAAGATGAACTTGCTTTGGATAATTTGTGATCATTAAATGGTGTACTGATTCTCAAAAGCAATTCTAGTCTTTTATTCTTCTGAGTTCAGCTCACCAAAATCCACATCTAATCTTTGTCTTATCTGTACTAATGGTCTGTCTTATTCAATTATATGCAATACTCTGGAAGTGTGTATGATTAGCTCCATTTTTCATCTAGTATATTCTAGTTAGTCTAGTTGTGATTGTCCTTAAAGATCTATTATAATTCTCTATGTCTTGCTGAGGTTAATATTTTTTTTAAAGGAGTATAAGGAAAAACTTACCATCTATAGAAATTGCCTCTATATACAACATTTTCCATAATAAGGATGTGAACTAAATTTTAAATATTAATGACCAAATATTTTGGTAAATATTCTGTTTGTGTTGCCCATCTGTTGAGAAAATAAACTTTTTATGAATTTTTAATGACAAAATAAATGCTTTATTGTTTTATTGAGCCTGACTCTTCATGATCCCATTTGAACTTTTCTTGACAAAGATATTAGGGTGGTTTAGCATTTCCTTCTTCAGTTCATTTTGCTGATGAAAAAATTGTCAAGAGAGTTGATTGACTTGCCCATTGTTGGGGGATAGATTTGAACTTAAGTCCTCCTTCATCAGGTCCAACACTCCATCTACTATGATACCTAACTACTCAATATTTTTTAAGTAAACCCTTCATCATGGTGAAAAAAATGGTTGATGCAGCTTTTCCCTATTAGAGGACATCGTAGAAAAATGATCCTTGGTGATAGAAAACCTAGGATTTGGGTTTACATGAAGGTGCCATTTCTGTTGGAATATTTAGCAGACTCAAGCAAAGAATGCATTAAATCTGTACATGTAGTCTGCAGGAATACAATGGAAATTGTCATTGAAATTGAAATTTTAAATGATCAATAAAAAATTTACTGATGGTCAGTAATGTACATCAGTCCCTTAAAAGCAATTGTGCAAATTTCTTATTTAGAAATCAGAGATAAATTATTGATGATAAATGTGTAATATATTTCGAGAAGTAAGCAGAATAAGCTATAAATACTTGAATATTTGACTGAAATGGCTGCTCATATGAGTCTATGAGAATTTGGAAATTTTCCTATTTCTATCTGTAGAAACTATAAATAAATAAAAGTGTCAGAAATTGAGTGTGTATATGCTTCCTTGGCATATCTTTCTCAAATTCTAGGTTACCTCCACAATATAGTTAAATAATAAAAGAGAATTATTCCAAAATATTAATATATTATATTCTGAAAATGTGCATGATTTAAATGGGCATAACTTATTAAATCTATAGAGAAAAGCAAAACACTGTGATGACATTTAAGAGAAACAAAAAGATTCTAGCATCTTTATCTTAATCCAGCTTCTGAAATTGTTTAGACTATGGACTAGGGAGATCCATGAAGAATGGAAAGAAGTTGGAATTTCTTTTTTCTTTTTCTTTTTTTTTAGGTTTTTGCAAGGCAAATGGGGTTAAGTTGCTTGCCCAAGGCCACACAGCTAGGTAATTATTAAGTGTCTGAGATCGGATTTGAACCCAGGTACTCCTGACTCCAAGGCCCGTGCTTTAGCCACTGCGCCACCTAGCCATCCCTGGAATTTCAATAGGGAGAAAGAGCCACCCTTTGGCCTTCAGAAAATGAATGAATACAGTACTCATGAGGGGAGGGTGACAGAGTAACTTTTATATTTGTAATTTATACATATAGTTGGAACCCATTGCTGTTCACTTAAGGACCACTAACTTGTTTGCCTATTTCTTTTAATAACATTGCTCTCTAGCTTATTTTTTAATATTAAATGAAAAATGTATTAATCCATAGTGATTAACTGGCTAGAGTGATGCCTTTCTTTCAAAAAGACTGTGTTATCTTCAATTTAGACTTTCTTCAATTAGACTCTAAAGTCATTAGGAGGCTGAAGTTCTCACTTTAGTAACAAATTGAACTTAAATTTCAAGGTCATTTCCTTGATGTTCTTTTTGCATAAAACCATCTGAATATGTCATGCCTGTGCCTACACATAACACAAATTCAGCTTTACTAGGACTACATGAAAGAAATCACACCAAGTAAAAGAGATAAGAGGTCAGTTAAGATAAAATAAAACAGGATGGTTAAATAATTGATGATGAGAAAGCAGCTTCAAAAGGCACTTCCTCCTTGGCAGATTTCTTCCCCTTCTTACCTCATGTATTTCCTGACACTTCCCTCATATCAGTCACTCTCAACTTGAGGTTAATCTACTAATGTGAGATCATCTGTCTTTTAGGAAGCTCTAGTAATCCATGTAAGTTGGTTTAAGGATATTAAATCTCACATTTCAAGGACTGAGTGATAATAAATAGATATTCCATGCATGCCAGTGCTGTGCCTCTTTCATAATGCAACATGTAAGACTTTTAATTGGAACTCTTGAGGAGCAAAGCTGCCATGTATTTTGTCTCTTATACCAAATTAATTTTTCTTGAAGATAAACCAGCAATAAAGACAATTCCTAGGAAATGTATCAAAGGATTCTTGTTTTAACAAGGTAATCCTACAATACATAGAAGTCACAATTATTCATTACAGTAGGACCAAAACTATATTAATAGAGGATGTATGGGGAGGTTAGACCTTTGTTTCCAATAAATAGGAGGTTTGTGTCTCTGTTTCCTGTCTTCATCAATTACTAACTTTTTGCTGGTACCTTATAAGTTAAAATGTCTATAGCCTCTTACCTATAGTGCTCTTTACTCCAAGTATAGCTTCATTTGTATTTTGATATCTCTCTTCTATTCTTTCACAGAAATATCATTATTTCCAGAAGGCTTTGACTTTCTGGACAAAGTATATAAATCAATTAATCAACAGTCATTTCTATGTTTCTTCCCTTTCCTAAAGAATAGCATCCATCTCCAGGTCTTTTTATAGGAAGTATCAAATTTCAAAAGCTTCAGGGCAGTGCTGTAAAGAGCTGAGCTTTGAGGCACACTATGATAGGTAAAATCATCAATGGCTATTTAAAGTAAACACTTGCTGATAAGCTAAAACAATTCCTTTGCAGTTAGCAAGGAAAGAAATCAAGTAGAAAAGAAGGCAAGTAGGAAAGAAGGAAAAAATCATATTTTTTTGTCCATTTAGTCAAAAAACTTTGACACTTTCTTAACTAAAAATGATGATAGTGCTTCTATTCAAGAGAAAAGTTTCTTTTCTCCCAGCAAGGTAAAAGATGTTCAGTGCTACTTGATATATATTAATATTTGTCAAATATATCTGGTTTATGCTTTGAAAAGGGTCTTTGGTTCAAATCTGACCTCAGACACTTAATAATTACTTAGCTGTATGACCTTGGGCAAGTTACTTAACCCCACTGCCTTGCAAAAACCTAAAAAACAACAACAAAATAAAAAGGGTCTCTGATACTGAATATTAACAGCCAGTTTTGGAATTTAACATGGTCTACTATTGCTCCCAAGAAGGTGCCATTCAGTGGAATGTAAAGGGCTAACTTTTCATGGTGTATTACTAACCTTTTCAGAGTGTATTAAAGACCAAGATCATGTTGGTAAATGTGGTTATATATTTAGTTTTTAGTTTTTGCAAGGTAGTGGGGTTAAATGACTTGCCCAAGGTCACACAGCTAGGTAATTACGTGTCTGAGACCAGGTCCTCCTGATTCCAGGGCTAGTGCTTTATCTACTGTGCCACCTAGCTGTCCCTAAATGTAGTTATATATTCATAGGAATTGTTAAACTTCTTTCAGAGAAAGACAGAGAGACAGAAAGAGAGAGAGAAAGAGACATTGGCTACAGCTTTCATATTCTCAACATTTGAAATGCTTTCACTATCTTTTAAACATGATTTTATTAAGAAGAAAAATTAATTGCTTGAAAAAAATTATGAGTCCATTAAGGTTTAAAACTTTTCAGTGAATACTCCAGAATATATAAAATGGTTTACAAAATATAGGAATGGTATGGTTTGGGAAGGAAGTGATAGGAAATTTTAGAATCATATAATTCTAATTTCAGAATTTAGTCAAATATGGAGGATTAAATTAAACTGTTTCTTTATATTCACACATAAGTCAGTAAACATTTATTAAATATGAATTCTTTGACAGACACAGTGTTAAGACCCAGAGATATAAAGAGTGGGAAAAGCTATCCCTTCCCTCAAAGAGTTTACTGTCCAAAGGAGGAACCAACATGGAAACAAATATATGGAAGAAGGATATCTGTGTGTGATTGTATGAATAATGTAGGTGTAGTGATACCCTGTCCACCAGGGGATGGAGTCAGCTCAGGAGAGAAAAGAAAATACAGTACACTCAGGTGGGGGTGTCATCAGGACATCTGACAGAGCCGTTTATTGATAATATTAAACAGTTCTTAAAGAAGAAAAACCACAAAATTAACATACAGGATAAAAACAATGATGCAACTTTGTCATGGGCAAGAATTAACACAGCAGGATGTGACCCAGGTCAAGAAGTTCAAAAACAGGACTTAACAAATAGTGAAGCCAAGAATGATACAGTTATATTATCAAATAAGAGTTCCATGGAAGCTTTCAGCTCAAGGGTCAACAGAGCTCAGATTATTTTGACCAATAACTGGCCTCTTGAGACCAAACTTGCTTGAGCAGCCTCTACACTTCCCTCTTTTCTGTTTACACAGCAAGTTCACAATTGCCCAACCTGATGCTCAACCTAGGTAATACGATCCTGAACTCTATTAATAGTATGTATGTATATATATATATATACATACATACATACATACATACCTATATATGTATGTATGTATGTATATACAGTGGCTTTGGTTACAGAAAAAGTACTTTGAAAAAACTTGCTAAACAGCAAAAGAGAAGCATAAAGAGAACTAATATAAGACATAATTGTATAATACTCTGGGTCCAATGCCCAAAAAATGTGGGAATGATGAAACCATTTAATTATCTTATCTATTGTCTTTTCAGGAATCAAATCTTCTTGGGAGGCTTCTTGTATATCTTTAGCCAATTTATACAAATCTTCAATACCAAAAAATAGTTTTAAAATGAGAGACAAACAACAAATGATCAATATCATAATTACAATAAAGCTGAAAACAGAGATAATACCATATAACCATGTACCAATTACAGGTGGAAAATACAACTAATCATACAGTTTGTTGCTCAAATCTATATATTCTTCCCTAATACAAATTGTTTATTACAGAAGTTTGTAATGAATTAATCAAATGATAAAGATTTTCATGAAGTCTTCTTCTGAGCTTTAAATGTTCTAGTAACATTTTCTAAAAATCTTAAGTAAATTTTGCCTCTGTCTTTTCCTTATTCATAACTTCTTTACATACATATGCTCAAATAGTGCAATTGTAATAGCTAATATTATTTCCCTCTTTTTCTCAGTAATGATCATAAATTCCTCTATATGGGGTGTGATACTATTTAAGTTAGAAAAATTATACCTAACTTCTCAGCATTTCTTCTTTGATATTTCCAATAGTAACTTTGTTATGTCCCAAATTAATTTTCAGTTTCCCCTAGCAAAATAACTTCAGTCATATTTTTCTCTCCATAGTATAGTTGTTACCCATGGAGGGTTTTGCACATAAGTCCAATATTCAGTTTCTTGTGCAGTTCCCAAATTGGCTTTCCTTTTGCATAGCCTGTCCTTTCTTCTCCTCTTATGCTTTCTTTTTTGATTACTTAACTGTAAGTTGTTCATTTTCTGTATTACTTGATTCATCAGGTTTGCACAATCTGTTTCTTTCTGATATGCAGGCAGTTTCTCCATCTGTGGACAAAACAAAAGCATGCCCTCGATCCCAGGTTAGTCATTGATCAAGTCTTTTCCAATGTCCATCTTTTATATCCTTCCACATTACTCTATGAATACTCTTAGGGATGTTTATTATGTTATTTATGGTAATTTTGTAACTAAAGTATTTTTCAGCCAAGGTTTTATCCTTATCATCTAAAGTCAAATAATTAATGAATACAAAGCTTTATTTAGGCATAGTCTGATATCTGCTTCCTCACATTCCCTCTTTTCTGTTTATGTGGGAACATTGTTAATGACCTGTAGGCTTGATCCAATGGATTATAATGAATACCTGTAATATGTTTTATATTGTATAGACAGAATTGCTTAAATGCCATTGAAGTATATCCAGGGCTGTTATCTGTTTTTATAAATTTTTGTATCACTGCAAAACAATAGAATAAATGATCAACCACATCTTTAGTAGCCTCTGAACTTTGGGCTGTTGCCATTGCATGTGAATTAAATGTATCTACAGTAACATAAATAGATTTCATTTTTTCCAAAAGGTGTGTGAGTCACATCCATCTGCCATAACTCATTAGGAGTCTGGCCTCTAGGATTCTTAAAATAATTTAGAGGAGTAGGTAAATACCCCTTTGTGGACAGGATTTTACTATATTCCTAGCTTGCTCTCTGGTGATTTTAAATTCTTTCCTTAGTAAAGAGACATTCTGATGAAATTTTGTGTAAAACAGTTTGGCTTACTCTTCTTCTAAGTTTATAAGGAGTGGAAGGGTTAATTGATAGGTCTTATGATTACCTTCATATATATATATATGTCCAGGTAATCAAGGATGGGATTTTATATGTTCAATAAAAAAAGGAATTGTATTCATTTTTAAGAACTTCTAGTAATTCTTTAAAGAGTTGATATAATATTACATCAGTGCTATGATTAATAAAGGCTGTTATTATGCAACTGATGACATCATAATCATACTTACTATCTGTAAAAAAATATTAAGGAATTGTGGCCATTCTCTTAATACCAATAATTTAGCTTATAAATTTTTTTAATAGATGTAAAAGAAGTATATAATTTCTATTATTGCATTTATGCTTGGACCTACAGGTTTACAATAAGGTCCATTATATTGTTTAAAAATTTCAGGAAACCCAGAGGGTCATAACTTCTGATATTTTCTCTTACTATCTCTACAAAGAAATCAATTGTTAACTCTAGGTTTAGATATTATTACAGTAAAAATTCTTATATAGACAAAACTAGATCAAATAACTTTTTTTTAACATCTTGCTCATCAGCAAGTTACCTAATTATGGGTTACATAATTTTCAATTTCCCAGTCATTTTTCAAAGTCCCTCATATGTGTATATAAATAATAT
This sequence comes from Macrotis lagotis, assembly GCF_037893015.1. Lineage (NCBI taxonomy): Eukaryota > Metazoa > Chordata > Mammalia > Peramelemorphia > Peramelidae > Macrotis > Macrotis lagotis. The sequence goes on from NC_133663.1 coordinate 157,913,442, forward strand.
ATATATATATATATATATATATATATTCAACATTATTGGAAATGCTTGATTAATTTGAAAAACCTCAATGTAATTTTTTACAAAAGCTAGTGTTATATAATTTTCATAGATATGATTTCATAAACATGAGATGGAAAAACTTTTCACAAAATCTCTGGGCCAAAAAGACCCTGAGAGATATAATCTGTTGGCAAGGATTTCTATAATTTTCTTATAACAAATCTTTACACTTTAATTCATTCATATTTTGTTATTGTAACATAATTTTAAATTTTCATAAAAATTGTTTGAATCTATTCTTATACAGTTTACTAATAATTACATTTTCAATTTAAAATATATATTTTCTTTACTCCCTAAAACTTTGAAATAAAATCTTAAGACCAGATGTTTCTAAAAAAATTTTATGATTACAAGATTTCTTTATAATTCTCTTTTAATGATCTGATAAATTCCAAAACTCATATTCAAATTTAACTTAATCATTTTCTTTTTCAAACATAAAAGTTTATAAATTATTTTATCAATTATAAAGCCTGATTAAAAACACATAACTCAGTAGTCTAGCTTTCCCATTGGTTCTTTTTCCTCCTTATGACTCTGGAGGAGCAAAAAATAATATAACCAAAAAATTATTATTATTATTTTTACAAATTCCTTAATTGAGTTACATGTATTTTCAGATAACTTTCTTCACTGGATGACACATTATAGATTTAACCAATTTGGAGAAACAGTTAACTTAGCAATTACTTTCAAATCAAAACTTTCCACTTTATGGGGATTATTACTTTTCCAATCAATTCACTATCAGATATTGTAAAAGTGGTGGTTTAATGCAATTTTCAGATTATCCCAATCTCATTTAAACACATATGTCCATTTACTTTCTCCTCTTCCTTTTTGATTTTCAAATCATTTTCTCGAAGCTCCCCATATTGTTAATATACTCAAAACTCCCCATATTGTTAATATACTAGGTTGAACATACCCCCATGTTGAGCTACTTCAATTCTACATTGTTCATTGAACACAGCATCCTCTCTGATGATGGCATGTCATGCTGGGTGTTTATGTGCCAGTGTCTTTGACAAAATTTGGACTTCTTAGAATAGATCAGCAAACTAAAGTAGGAAAATGTAAGATAATCCATTTTCCCTTATTTCCATCAGTATTTAATACATCAATGCCCCAAGTGTAACTTTAAGAGAGCTGTCTCCCTACTCCAATAATTTTCCATCCTCTTAGGATATATATTGGCCACAGATTATATTGTATAGAAAGCTTGCCTTGAAGCCCAGGACAAGTACTCATTCTGATAATTTGCAGAGACTTCCATTGACAAAGGGAGTTTCCTTAAAAAGAATTAGCTCCCAACCCTAATCTTCTAGGGAGAACCCCAGGAATCCCATTATCCATAGAACTACTGAAGTCTAGAGAATGAAGACTAAGGTTCTAAAACACAAGAAAGTCACATAGAATAGCTGACACCTTGTGTCATATGATAGGTAATATCTAATAGCTTTACATTTCCCCATGATACCTCATAAAAAGCTACATAAAATTACAACCCCACTAGAAAATACTGAAATATGACCACTCCATTTATATGTAACTAATACAAAATACAAGACTAAACTCAGCATTGCATTTTAGAAAGAACTATTCATCATCTGTTATGGCAAGTTTCGGGAGAAGGGAAGCAATATATTTTCTGCAAATGTAAAAGAGTTTTGTTAGAGTGTCTAATCCTTTCTGTCTTTATAGAACCCTCTTTCTTCCTTTCTGCAGAATCTAATTGCTGCAACTGACAAATCATGGAATAGTTTGAGATATTCAAGACTTGACCAAAATTAAAAGTAAATATTTTAATTTATATGTTGCATTAATTATTCATGTCTCCCCAAATATCATCCCTTTATCTTTTTTCTCAAAGCACCAACTTTAGAACTTATTGAAAGTACACCTTGAACAATGTAAAGATTAACAGAATGCCTTTTGTGGGGGTTGGGGGGAGGGAAGCAAGAATTGGGGGCAATTGTATTACTCAAAAATTAATAAAATCTTTCTAAAGAAAAAAAAGAAAGTATACCTTGGTGATTTTATATGTTCATGACAAATTATAATTTTAAGTACTCATAAGAAGGATGAAATCATCAGACCTTACTTATCAGTTTGACAAACTGCAGCTACCACCATGATTGTAAGATAAATATTTTCCACCTTCTTAATAGGTATGCATTTTAGTCTTGTTAAAACAAATAATTTAATGTAATCCTAACTGATTGATACAGGAGTTATGGTGACAATAGCACTTGAGAATAACTACTTCCCCATGTAAGAAATGGACAAATGGTTTGATAAACTGCAACTACCACTGTGATTATGAGAAATATTTTCTTCCTTCTTAATAGAAGTAGACATCAATCATATTAAAGCACTTGATTTGCTTTTATAACTGTTTGATAAAGGAACTATGGTGACAATGCTACTTGAGAATAATCATTAACCCATCTGAGAAACAGGTAAAAATGGTCAATCAGTAATAAGTTATTACTTTAGTTGAATTTAAATATAAATTATAGGTTTCTAATATCAAACTAAATGATTTGCTTAATATATGAATCATATAATGTTTTAAGCTTTATAAGGTCTTGAATATATATGTATATACACATACATATATATGTATATACATTTATATGCACAATTTTTTTTTATTTAAGAAACAAAAATTCTAAAAGATTATGTAATTTCTCCAAGATCACAGTGAAACCTGAGCTGATAGTTTGACCATGCTCTCCTGACACTAATGCCAGTTTTTTTTTTTACTATACATGATGCCTGTTCTTGTAAATAGAGATTTTTTTTAACATGTCCATAAGAATTCCATGACATTTAGAGGAAAATAGGAAGGAAGATAAAAATAGATGGTCTTATAGTCCAAAGGATACTGAATTGACTTTCTTAGGAATGTTTAGAAAGTAACATCATTAACTCTGCTCCATTTAGGGTAGATTCTAATTTATCAAGGGACAAGAGACTGGTGGTACCCCTGAGTAGCAATGTAAATACGAACTATTCACTTCAATTATACATTTCATTAATAATTTTTATCTTAACAGCAAAACTAATTGAACCCTCATTTGGGATAAAGAAAAACAAAACATCCTGATACACAGATGTTGGATAATATTCTATCAGGTAGAATTCTCCTTTCTGCTCTGAGAAAAGAGATGGCTTTCCTTCTTTATCCTCTGGATCCTTCTTTGATTTTTCATTTACTCAGAGTTCAAATTCCTTAGTAATCTTTTTCATTTATATTAGATTTATTGTATATATTTTTTCTCCTGGTATTACTTTGTACTAATTCTAACAGATATTTCCATGTTTCTTTATATTCATAATATTTTACTGTATAATAATATACCATTACATAATATATTAAAGCATATTTAGTCATTCTTCAATCATTGGATACTATTGTTTCTAGTTCCTTGCTCCTGTAAATAGTGTTACTTTGAAAATCTTCTACATTGTAGGTTCATATATTTAGAATTGGATGGAACTCTGAGGTGATTTACTACAATCTTCTGATTTTATAGATGTATAGACAGAGACTCAAACAATTAAGTGAATTGCCCAGTGTCACACAAATAGTAAATGACAAAGCTGTGTTTCAAACCCAGATCTTCTGATATCATAGGCAGAAGCCTTTTCACAGAACCATGCTGCCTTGAATTGTCTTTTGTTTCTATATTTGACTTCCTTGGAGTATTTATCCTGAGCTTCTCACATGCTATTTCCATTATTTCTAAGGTAAGGAGGTCATATTAGATGATCTGTATTGTCCTTTCAGCTTTAAAATGCTTTGATTATAAATAATGAGATTCTGTGATTTCCCCTTACTGCTCTACTTGCACTGGGGAGTAAACAGTACCTTTTGTTTGCTTTCCTCAAAATTAATCTAGATGACATCATGTGGAGCTAGTTAGCCCTAGCATTTAAGGGGATAAAGCACTTATGCCTTAAGGGCTCTTAGATAGAGAATCATTTATACTGACTATTTGCAGTATTCTTCTGTGAAATGGAATCTTGCTGTTACTAATGTAAAACCCTGCTGGTAAATGCCCAGACTGTACATATTAGCCAGCTGGTGGCTGAATTCTTACTATTGAGCTGTCTAGAATTGGAATAATTAATTTTCGTGGAGAAAGGACATTGTGTTGTACCTTTTTGGATTTGTGACTGTAATCTGTAATCACCAGGGAGCTTATTTAGATTTGCAATTAAACTAGAGTTGGTAATTTATAGTAAAGAGATATGTGCTTGCAAAATAGAAGGCATAGAGCTCAAAATTTTCCATTAATAGGTTGGTGAACCTTTTATAATATTCAGGCTTTTAGAGGCAAACTATTAGCTAAATAGTCAGTTCATTTCTTATCTAATGAAAGCAGACCCTAATGTGTTTACCTCTGGAATTTTTCTTTTATTCTAAATATGGTTTTTCTTTTGTAATAAAAGAGCATATTGCTAAGGAATATACATTTTTGAACAAGTGTGATTATGAAAAATGACTGCATCATCCTCTGGTTTTGTGTTTTTAAATGCATTCCAGTAATTCCTTTCCATTTATTATGTTACTGAAAAGTAACTTCGCATCCTGCCTGATATGTTGTTTTGGAAAAAAGAAATTCATGAGTAGTAATCTTTGTGAAATAAAATGCTTGCAAATTTTCCCAATGAATTTGTTTTTTAAAATTATTTAGGCACAATTGTGCTTATACCAATGATTTGGAGGACTCCACAAAAGTCTTAGCACAATGTGACAGTGACATTGGGTTCTTCAAAGTAAAGCACAAGCTTGGGAAATTTCTTCCAGACTGGGAAAACTTTGAGTATATCCCTAATGAGAGATTCTGTCTACTGTCCAAGAGCCAATATTTAATGCTGTATAGTTTTCTTTTAAGCCATTTATAATTTTAATTCTTGGTATTTTTAATGCATGGCCTTTATTTAGTTATCAACAAGTTCATACACTACTAAAATTATTGAACCATATACACCTTGACATTGTTGTTATAGAAGACATTAAAAGTAGAAGACATTAAAAAGTTACAACTAAAGGGGAAAATGGGTTAAGCCATCTTTAGACATTAGAAGAACTGTTTTCTTTGGGGCGGCTAGGTGGCACAGTGGATAAAGCACTGGCCCTGGAGTCAGGAGTACCTGGGTTCAAATCTGGTCTCAGACACTTAATAATTACCTAGCTGTGTGGCCTTGGGCAAGCCACTTAACCACATTGCCTAGCACAAACCTGAAAAAAAAAGAGCTGTTTTCTTCACACACAGAAAGACAATAAGAGACAATACCATAGGGCACTTAGACATTTTACCTGTCTAGTACAACAAAAAAATATAAGAAAAGTTACTAATATAAATATTAATAGTTTATATAGCTGCATCTATTATGAAACATACAATATAGTAAAGTAGTAAACTTCTACATTTTAGAACCAAAGGTTCTGAGTTCAAATTCTTATTTATAATTTATTCCATGAATATCCTTGGTTCCTTCACTTAATCTCTCTTGAGCTCCATTTCCTTATTGATAAAATGACTGGAGAAGTGTTAACAGATTTGCATTATGGTCTTTGTCATCTCTTTCAGTTTTAAATTGTGAAAACACTATTACATCACTGAATAGATTTTTAAGAACAAATAATAAGATAAATGTCTTCAAGTAATTGAGAAATAAATCAAAGGAAATTTTGAAGTCAATTGATATGGTTAAAACAAACTATTTTGAACAAATGATAATAAAGATATATATGATAAATAATAGTTATTTAATATAATAAATAGTTGTTATATAATAAAAATAGTTGTTAACTAAGTCATTGGACTTTAAAAGCAAGTAGTTATAATGTCTCAAGTAACTGTGTATTTGTATACTGGTATCAGTTTGAAGTTTACTTTATTTGAAGTAAAATGATGGATACATCTTGGGGTGATTTCACTAAAAGAAAATCTGTGAATAGTAGATTTTCCCACTAAAAGAAAGAGTTCAAGAGGAAACATTTTAAAGAAAATAAAAGAGAGGCAGACTTACATAGCTGCATATAAATCTGCATGTAGTGACATGTTTATATATATATATATACATTTTCATAAGCATACACACATATATGTGCATATACATTCATTTAGATGTAGATAATTCCTAAAATAACAATATGATTTGCTACCCTAAATTGTCTATTACAGATATTTGTATTTAATCTAATAGCATTTAGAGCTTCAAGGAGCTGACTGTAGTTAAATTATTCTAGGCTAAAAGAATATTTGAATATAAAGTTTTGGAGGCTAAAATTGATATTGACTGTAAACTGGATTCAATTACTTTGACATCTTGATTGTACAGGAAACAGTACAATACAAACCTGATTATTAAAAGATACATTGGGCAAGATATTGCCAGATATGAAACATTCTGTCTGAGTGTGCCAGCTTTTTGAGGACATTGAAATTTAGCACAATATCTTATGTCAAAGCAATTCAAGGAAATAGAATGTATACCCCAAACACTCAAAATTAAATATCTTTGACTTTAAGAACTAGAGTGACTTTCTCACCAAACAAGAACTTGGTTAAGAAGGTCAACAATTTTAATATTTTGATCCTATTTCTGGGCTTTCCAAGCCTAGCACTGTGCCTTCTATCTGAGACATGTTTAAGAATCATTTGTTAATTGAATCCTAACTAGTGTAGTGCACAGAAAAGTCCACTTAGGGGTCAGAGACCTGGGTTCCATTTTTGTCTTTGATATATCCTGGAACAGAAAAAAATTATTTGATACCTTAGCCTCAATTTCCTATAAAAAGATGGTAATAATATTTGAACTGACTGCTGAATGTGATCATGAAGAAAGTGGGTTTATAAATATCCAAGTGACATATAAATCATATTATTAATAACAACAGCAATAATAATGATGATGATGATTGACTATAGCAGTACTTAGAAGATAAAACCCTGAAATGGTTTACTTACACCTGATATGATAAAGGGATGATTAAATTTCTTGTTATGTTCCAGCAAATATAATAAAGCATGTCATTAGTATAGACAGATGTGGATTAAAGTAGTAAAGAGATTAAGAAGAAAGAAAATAATTTGATGAGTTGGTAGAAAGGGGAAAAAAACAAACAAATATTCATAGTAAGCGCTTATTGTTCATTTAATTGAATTGAATGTGCTCAGTATGAACATTACTAGGAAAATTGATCTAGGAATTAAGAATCTTAGATGTTAATTTAAAGCTATCAAATATTATTATAATATTTGATAAATCAGATTTTTAAAATTAGAATATTCTTTAGAGATCATCTAGCAGTAACAAATTTAAACTGGGGGGGGAGGGTTAGAATTTGAACTTGGGGACTCTGATATCAAATAAAACATGTTTTCTGCTCCACTATGGGTGGAAAAAGCTTTGAATCATATAGCACTCTGGATATGTGAATTATTATTATTGTTATGTTCTCAAACTAAAGATGTATAATTCTCACAGTCCAGGAAGAGAGAGAGGGTAGAGGACAAACTGTTCAATAGTGTGTAATAAAATTTCAAAAACAGATGGTACCCAAAAGGCTGCCCATTGTCACCGATGTTGCTTTTCTTTCCCTTTTTCTCTTTGTCCTGTTTTCATTTCTTTCTGTGTTTCTTTCTCTAACCTGCTAGTCTATTTCTTAGGGCATTTTAAAAATCACCTTATAGGCTGTTTAGCGATGCCAAGAATCTCAGAATAAGAAGCCAAAACCTGAAGTTTAAGAAATAAAGAACTCCATGGTGGTTAAGGGGGTAGAGAACCAGATTTGGAGTTCACGAAATTCATTTTTTTTAGTTCAAAACTGGCCTCAGCCACTTACTAACTATATGACTTTGGGCAAGACACTTAATTGTTTGACTCATTTTTCTCATCTGTAAAATAAACTGGAGAAGGAAATGGCAAACCTCTCTTGTATCTAAACCTTAAATGGCATCATAAAGAGTTGGACATGACTAACTAACAAAAAAGGAGTGTCTTACGACATTTATGCTCAATGAGATTCCTTCTCAAGGTTCATACACTGAATATTATGTATGAACATTTGTTAAATAAACAAATAAATGTGATTTCTTTTTCCAATAATGAAATGAGCCCACAGAGAAAATTCTGCTAAAATCTATCAAAGAAATCAACTCTGTCTTATTTGAAGTTGAGCTAGCTGTTGGAAATGGAGACCTAAAGTACAATACATGTGGGTCACATAGCTGACAAAGTGAAACAGGCCTGAATTTAGAATCAGGAAAAAAATGAGTTCAAATCCAATCTCAGGCATTTACTAAGTATGTAACCTCAGGCAAGTTAGTTCCTGTTCTTAAGCACAGTTTTCTTCATTGTAAAATGGGAATTATGACAGTATATGCTTCAAGATGCTGTTGTAAGAATCAAATGAGAAATACATGTATAAATATGTAGGTATGTCTGGATGGCATATACGTGAGACTGTATCATTTGCTTAAGAATTGCCTTTTAAGGCATATACTCTCATTATTCTCATGTTAAAGTTATATAAATATATAACTAGATAAATATGCACATTTATGCATTTACTAATTATTATCCCCCCCTCAGTTGATATAGACTGAAATTTAAAATCCTCTCCTTCATTCCTTTTCATTCACCTTGGAACTATCAGCTATTAGCTTCATGGAAATAAAAAGAATTAAAAACAAGATTGTCATAATGTGCAAATATTTAATAAAGAAAACTCTCCCCATTTTTTTGTTTCATTCTCTAAATATAATAGTCTAGTAGTTCTAAAGATTAAAAGATGATCTCCCAGTAGTGAATATCTATCTGATGAGAAATAGGATTCATTGTTTTGCCCTCCAATGACCCAGTCATATATTTTGAAGGATTGTTTTGAATGTTTAATGACTCTTTGTTTCTCTTTTGCCATATATATGACAAACTATATTTTACTTATCTTCTAATTCATTGTACGTGGCAAAATTTTGAAAATATATTCTTCCTTCCTTTGATTAATGTGTGCCCTAAATTTGATAACATTTTTCTTGTTACCCATTCACACCAATATATACTACGTGAATTTAGAGCTTCAGAGTGATAGTGATTCAGGTCATTCACTTATAGTAGTTCTCTTGTCCCTCATGGTCCTGGATCTTTTCATTTATATGTATTATATGCATCTGCTGTGAGTAAACTCCAGGATCTGTATTAAATAACACAGATACTACATTAAATGATACAGATTAGTTAAAATTAGCTTATGCTTTTCTATTTTCAAAATATGCTGTTTTGATAGGCTAATACTGTCAAAAAAATCTCAACCATTAGTTAAAGAGGCAAGTAAAAGATCAGAAAATAGTGTCTGGAACATTTATTTAGGGTTGCCTTAACTGTGAGTAGAGCTGAATTCTAGAATATGGAACTGGAAGGAATTCTAGAGATTAAATACAATCTGCTCATTTTACAGAGCAGTCTTTTAAGTCTAGGAAGATTAAGTTCAGTAATAGTGAACAAATATTCATTATGTACTAAGGATGTACAAAGCACTATTCTAGTTGTTGAGAATACAAAGACAAAATAAGACAGTTCTTCCCTTCAAAAAGTTTCCTTTCTTCTGGGAGGATAAAACATGTAAGCAGATAAGTTATTTGAAAGTAATTTGAGATGAAGACACAATTGCAAGTGGGAAATTAGGGAAGGATTCCAAACTAGATTTTAAAAGAAGATTAAAATTCTAAGAGGTAGAGGTAAAGATGGAGTACTTTGCAGTCCTCATTGTTAGCTTACATTAAGGCAATGAGGGAAGATATGAAAATGGACTTTCTCAAAATCATACTAAAAACTTGAATCCACTCAATTTTTTTCTTACCTTTTTTATTGCACCATTTTTAGGGTATTTTTTGCAAGGCAAATGGGGTTAAGTGGCTTGCCCAAGGCCACACAGCTAGGTAATTATTAAGTGTCTGAGATTGGATTTGAACCCAGGTACTCCTGACTCCAAGGCCAGTGCTTTATCCACTATGCCACCTAGCCACCCCATATTGCACCATTTTTAATATAAATATTTGCTTATGTACTATAATTATAGAACTTCATGCAGGGCTCCATCCCATAAATATCTCTTTCAAGATACGTAGAATTCTTTACACTGTAATAATACCAAATTTCACTAACTAGGAATCTAATCCAATACAAACAACAAGCTTTATATCCATATCTGCTTGTACATTCATAAACATCTTATACACGTATCCAATAGTTGAACTGTTAATACTCCTATGATTGTTAAATAATCTATAATTCACTCATAATTTGTTTACTTATAGTTCATTGTCTTAACACCTAATAGAATGAAATTAATTTTGATTGAAAAGGGTATAAAATGGGATTAGAAAGATCACTCTGGTGCGAGGATGATGAAAAATTTGAGCACTTGTGAAGACCACTGAGACATATGAGGAGAGGGAGATAGATCAAAAAATGAGAAATTTTGATATAAAGATGGAAATGGGATAATGCGAAAGACAAATGTTACTTATGCTATGATTTCCTATAGGAATGCTCAACTGATTTATCATTTATTTTCCAAAAAAAACTAAGAGAATTGGCATCTGGATTCACTTTCAGGCTCTTCTAATAATAAAGATTTAAATTAGTTGACTTGAGTTAGATGAGGGATAAGAAAACTTATATGAGAGTAATCAGGGATAAGGAAACATTCAAACTAGGCAGAAGAAATAAATAACAAGAGTATTCTGGTCCAATAAGTTAAAATAAACTTTAGTTAGAATCAGTCAAGTATCCTAGAAAGCTTCTTGGAAAAAAATCACTTTGACAAAGTCTCACATCAGTAGTTAGAGGTATTTTATTTTAGAGACAGTATTGTTTGATTCAATCTACTGTCTCACTGATTTTTTTAATTTTAAAAAAGAACAGTGCAAATTCTTCTTTTTCTAGATGTATTGACAATGTGAAAAGAAGCATAACTAGAATTTATTTTCAATTGTATATGGGAATTCCATAAGATATGAAATATATATTATCCATTTTTTAAAGCTAATTAAAGGTGAAATTTCATCCAGGTTGTCTTTAGATAGTTCACTGATTCATGTTTTTTATTTTATAAATGGGAATCTCACATGTATATGGACCCTTGATATGATCCTCTCCTTTCTTCTCTAGAAGTTTACCTAACCATAAAAACCTCCTCTTTATCACTAATCTTCTATACATTGCTACTATTTCTACTTGATATATCCATTTCAATTTTGATAAAAATGCTCATTAGAATCTACCACCACCATCACCTCCACTGGTAGTTACTTTAAAACTCTCTTTCCTTTCTCTGCCAAACTCTTAGAAAAAAAAAAAAAAAACTTTTATAATTAGTAACTCAACTTCCTCTACTCTCACTGTCTTCACAATACCCAGCAATTACATTTCTTTTTATATTATCCTGGTAAAAATCTTCTCTCAAAAGTTACCACTGATGTCCTAAGTTCCACATGTAACTTTCACTCCCTCTCCAAACTTCATCATATTCATTTTATATTCAGTATCTCTCTATATATTTATGTATATGAATGTAAGCTTTTTAAAGATAGAATTTTTTTTTCATTTTTGTTCTTTCATGCTGTGGATGTGGCAGAGTATTGTATAGATTTGTACATAATGAATATTAATTATTTCACTATACAACAATGAAATATTCAAATTATTTTAAGATCTTTCAATAAAGTTCATCTGAGCCAATTCAGGTGTACTCACAGAAGGAAATTAGAGATCCTCATTATCTCTTTATTCTAAGCTTGCACTTTCATCATTTTTCTTCCCACTTTTTTAATCTGAATATAAAACTCTTTTAATGGAGAAAATAAACAAAATAGGCTTGGAGTAGTTCTGTTTTTTCACAATCTCTCATTATTCCAATCTCCTCTCCTATGTATCCTCCACTTAGGATCAATCAGGACTTTAATTCTTTTGTCTCATTCTTTCATCTGGGTTGGATTTCTCCCAATAAAAAAAAAAAACAGAAATGTAGTTTCCTAAAATTCATGAATAATGATATTGCTAAGATTTGTTGGAAAATTAAGGATATGTTTGTTTACAAATCAAATTGTCTAGACTTTAAATCATACTTTTCAGACAAGAAATTGGGAAAATTCTTTGGACCTATGGGAATGGAAGTTTACTGGCATCCTGTCTACTCAACACAATTGAAATTTTTTTGAAAATATTGAGGAAAGGGGAAATGATTAAGCAATAACCACTATATAGCCTTCCCTAGCTCTTAGAAGGTTCTAGTGATAATTTATAAAATACATCTTCAAAGAAACACTGAAAGCAAGCATAGTAGTAGAAGAAATAATCAAGTAATGTGAACCTTTGATAGGAAATGACTTATCAAATTTTGTTTATGTTTTGTTTTCTTGATGAAAAATGAAAATGTCAGAATCACCAGTGTTTTTTAATTAACAATTCCACCTCATTTAGTTCTTTTTTTTTAAGGGTTTTTTTTTGCAAGGCAAACAGGGTTAAGTAACTAGCCCAAGGCCACATAGCTAGGTAATTATTAAGTGTCTGAGACCGATTTTGAACCCAGGTAGTCCTGACTCCAGGGCCAGTGCTTTATCCACTACAACACCTAGCCGCCCCTACCTTGTTTAGTTCTTCTATAGCCTCAAAGGTTTTCCTCCTCTTTAATTTCTTATGAAAATTCAGAGAAAGTAATGCAAAAATAGATACAGAAAAAGAATAACTTCAAAAGCTCTCATGCTAGAAAAAATAAGCTTGACAATATAGTGCCAACTATTTTCATCAGATATATCATAAAACAAAGCTCTTGTATGTGGAGAGGTGTAAGAAGTTTTTTTAGGAGAAACATCCCATGATCAGTCTTCCTTAGGGACCTAAAAGAAAGAGAATCACATGTCATATAAAACTTGTACTTTGATATCTTTTATTGTGGTTCTCTCCCTGTCCCCCTATACTTCCCTTAAGATACAATAATTTTAGTCCAGTAAATTACTGAAAAAGTTTTGGTCTTATCTAACCAGATTGAAATAATTAAATGATATTTATTTAATGTTTATCATGTCAATTTAATATTTATTATCTCCTATGTTCCAAGCACTGTAAAGATATAAAAAGAGATAAAATACAGACCCAGCTTTCAAGGAGTTTATAATCCCTGAGACATAGTAAGAGATAGAAAACAAATCTAAAAGTTCTCTATTCTTAAATTATGTTCTAGATTAAAAAATATTAAACTAGCTTGCATAAACTAGCTGATTCATATTATAAGACAGCATGCATTTTAATTTTAAAGCAATGACTAAATATGTTATATGTGCAAAACATCATTCTAATTGCTGAAATGAATATTAATAGATGGATTATTCTCCCTCAAGGTCAGAATTATAGTGTTTATATAATTATTGAAAGTTAATGATAGAATAGACATGAGACATCATCTAGCTGATTCCTAATTTTACCTATGAGGAAACCAGAGTCTGAAAAGATAAATCACCTTGCCAATAGTGAGCAAATTTGGATCTCAAATCAAAGTCTTCTGAGATCCACATCCAGGGTTTTTCCCACTACAAATATACTCAAATAATATATATCTATGTATATGTATGTATGCATGTATGTATATTTGAAAGAGACCTTATCAGATATTTTAATAGTTGATAAGTTCTTTAGTAAAATGGTTCCCTTACTAATGTATATCCTCTGTTGCTTATAGTCTTAGATCATTGCCTCTCTAGAAGAGTTATTTGACTATAGGTATGAAAATATATAAACCCAAGTTTAGATGAGAGGTATAAATAATGTACTCTCAAAGTTCCAAAGAAGGAAAAATAATTTCCTATCATGGGAAATAAATTCCAAGTACTGAAATTCTTCTTATGTTAGCAACAGAAGTTAAGAATGCAGAGATATTGAGACAGTTGAAGAAGACAGAAAGGAAAAAAATGAGATAACTGAGCTCTTGAAAGATGGGAAAAAGAGTCGCTATAGGACATTGTTTTAGAAAACTGACACTTTTTCGTTTAGGATCACATTAAAATGTTTAGAGATGAAAACTTATTTAGGTCTTTTCTGAAATGTCTGGCAAGAAAGAGGACAAGCTTGCAAGGCACTAGGACATAAAACCGAGATGAGCCAGCTGTTGGGAGGGAAAGATTGCTGAATGAGTAAAAAGTGCATGGCCTACAAAATTTTGCTGCATGCCTTCTCTTTAGAGTCTTTTCTACAAGCCATTGGCACAGGCCTAAATAGTTCAGAATTTAGGAGACCCATTTCACCTGTTTGGAGAAATTTCAAGCAAATTCTTCCTCATAAGAGATAGATTTATAGCCATATGAACTTTATAACCCCCTATTAGGTATATATTTATATATATATATTTCTTTTTTTTGAGATGAAGAAATTGAGACTTGGAAAGTTTGATTTATCCAGGGATATACAGCAAATATCATGGTTGTATTTGAATACAACTCTTCTTGTGTTCTAACCCAGAACTCTATTGATTAAGCTAGACTACCCCTAAGTAAATAGCCCAGGGGATAGAGCACAATATCTCCAGTCACACCTGAATTCACATCCAGCCTCCTACCCTGAGTACTTTTGTGACACTGGGCAAGTCATTTAGTTTCTTTCTGAGTTTCTTCATCTATAAAATGGAGAGAATAAAGCATCTCCTAGAGTGGTCATGAAGGTAAAACTAGATAGTATTTGTGAAGTACTTAGCAAATCTTGGAGTGTTGTCTTTTAGTTATTATTACTAATAAACTCCTTAATAACAGCTTTTGTAAGCTGCTTGCCTATGTACCATGAATAGGTAGTGAGAACTTTCACCTGACACTAAAAGAAAGATATTTTGGGGAGAGTAAGGAGGCAATTTTATCTAATCATTTCTATAAAAGTTATTTAGTGACCAGAGAACTTCACTTGAAGCTGTATTCTCTTCCAGTATTTTAAGTTGCTTATGTGTATAAATTAGAAAATCATCAAGATTTGTGATGGAAAAATATATGGATGAAAAAGACATATGACTCATCAGTAATATTATTAATAAAGTAGGCACTTAATTGGATTGAATGTAGATAAGAGTTTATTATTCGTTTTTCACATGAACTCTCCCAACAAAAAGGCTATTTCTTGTACCCAACAAAATAAAAAAAAAAAAGAATTCATCTGACATGTATTATTTTAAACTCTTTCAAGTATAATTGCTGTAAGAACTCTGATTGTTTATTTGGAAATTGGCTTGTACTTCCTCAGAACAGACACAAACATCTGCATTCCCAGTCAATCTCCACACTTCTCTTTCTCCTCCCTCTTATTGGAAAAGGAGTTCCTGACTGGCAACCAGCTCTCTTTGTTGTTTTTTCTAATTAGGAAAAAAAAATTCTTAATAGAGTACAAGTGGAGACCGTTGGCAGATTTAAAATTGATTGGACTTTCCTTTGGCAGATTTTGGTTGTCTCTTTTTTACCCTGACCATACCTGAAATCTCTTTTTCTCATTCTAACTTGGAATGAAGATCTGTCCTACCCAAAATTTGTTTTTCTTTCTCTTTTTTTGACCTGACAGTTTGCATTGGGTGATGTTAATATTCAGCAAATCACCCAAAATGAACATTCTGTAGATTCAAATTTCTTCCAGAATTCTTATAAATTGGAAATAAAAAGGTATCTTTGTAAGGTTGTCTTCTAAGAGACATTAGAAATCAATTCAAATTATGATTATTCTCCTTCTCTTTTTTGAGAAGAATAAAATATTCAGAATCAATGACTCAAACTTTCTGATAAAATAACTTGCTGAAAAGCTTCTGCTCAGCTTTGAAGATCAGTTTAAATTTTCTCCATCAAATCCACAAAAAATCAAAATAATAGACTTTGAATCTAATTGCCCTTCCTTCACCTCAACTTTATTTCCAGTAGGGGAGTATTTGAACATTGACAACAATCTTGAAAATATTTAGCAGAATGCTACTTCATGTGGGTGATTCTTGCTCCAATCAATACCTTTACTAACAACTTCCTTGGTTCCTTGAAATAAAAATTCCTAGGGAGAACCAAGATGGCAGATTAGAAGCAGTAAGGCAGTTGAACAACCTTCCAAATAATTTTAAAATAACTCCTTAAATCACATTTTAAAATTGAAGAACCAATCACATCAGAGAGAGACATTTTTCAGTATAAGACAACATAGGAGGTTGGCAAGAGAGATCTGTTTCATGGGCACCAACCTATAGCATGGCAGTAGCACCAGCTTTGAGCCTTGTAAGTTGTTCCCACAGTGGAGGCAGAATCTTTGGTAGTTCTCAACCCAGAGATGGCAAGAGAGTCAGACATTGTTGGTTTTTGAAGGTCATTATCGAAATATTGAAATTCACAAATGTTGGCAAATATTGTATGATCTTTTGCCAAAGAAGAAAAGTCTATATTCTGAATATCTGATGAGCTTAATATTGATACTACAATAGGCACTGACAAAAGAATCTAAATATAAACCTCTGTAAGAACATTTAACACTTCCATTTAAAATTCATTTTCCATCTGGCCTCAGACACTTAGTAATTACCTAGCTGTGTGGCCTTGGGCAAGCCACTTAACCCTATTGTCTTGCAAAAACCTAAAAAAAAAATTTCCATTAACATTATAGAATACTGACCATGTAGTAGTTCTTGCCAACTCTTTCTTCTATCAATAGAGCTATAGGATATATCATCCATAGAGAATTTGAATGCAATTTTATATTGTATTAAGACAAGAATGTACATTGAATTTGAAGTAAATGTTCGGTGATACCAGACTAAAGTTTTATCCCATGAAATTCCCAACTTTCAAGTTACAAACTCATACCTGTTTCTATAGTTTTACTTTGTTATTTACCTTTCATCTCTCCCATTATTTCATCTCTTGTCATAGTAGGAATTAATAATTAATATTAATAATACAAAATAATTATGTATGCAGGTAGTGTTGATTCTTGAATACCTGACTTAAATCCTTTAATTTTGGATTAATAGCAGGAAAAGTTTCTTTCTAATACTCATATCAATCTATCTGTTAATTTTACCTTTGTAACATCTCTATATAAATCCCCACCTCCCCTCCAACAAATTGTCAGTACTCTTGTGCTTGTCTTCATCATATTGCAATAGACTTCTGAACATTTGGTAAATGATGGATTCATTGGACAGGACAGAACATCTTTCCTAAGGAAGAAGTTAAACAGATCAGATTGTTCATTCAAATAAAAAGGATCATAATGGTTTCAACCAGATTTTAAAGCTTTTTTTGAGCCTCTCAGCAAACTTCTAATTTGACACTTAGTTTTCTGCCTCTGGATCACCTTCATCATGACCATGAAATAGACTCTCTGCTGATCACACCATCACATATAAGTTCTTCCCAAACTTTGACCTCCTGAACTGGCCCAACCAAAATATTCAAATTAGAACAATTACTGCCCCCAATAGTGTCACTATTCAATTTCCTAATCCCCCAGTATATGTAAGCTCCCATTATAGATACTTATTGGTAGTGCCACATAAAGACAACTTGGTGAGACAGTGGATAGAACCCTAGGCTTGTAGCAGGAATAACTGAGTTTGAATCTTGCTCCAAATACTTACTAACTGCATGACACTTGGAAAGTCACTTAGCTTCTTTCTTTTTCAGTTTCTTTAATGTTAAAATAGAAATGATAATAATAATACCTTACAGTGTTGTTGTGAGGTTTGAATGAGATAACCTTTTTAAAGTACTTAGAATAGTTCCTATTTATATCTATATAGTTCTTGATTATACATATATACAGATATATGTATTATATATTTATACATAATATATATATATATATATATATACACACATATATATATACACATAGCTGTATAATAAATGTTTGTTCACTTTCTCCTCTTCTACTTGCATTTCTTGTGTACCAATCAGGAATTCAGTGTCATTGTCTTGTAAAAAATAAATGAAAATGAAATTTTGTTTAAATATTCAAATTCTGCTTAAGATACAATGAGGGAGGGAGCAGCTAAGTGGTGGAAATAGATAGAGCACAGGCCCTAGAGTCAGGGGGACCTAAGTTCAAATGCAGTCTCAATCACTTAATAATTGTCTAGCTATGTGACATTGGATAAATCACTTAACCCCATTGCCTTAAATAAATAAAATTTTAAAAAAAGCTACAATGTGGGTTCAAAAGGCTTTAATGAGCTCTCCTACAAACCTCACCACCATTTATATCACATTAATGTGGATCCTAAGTAACTGAGTTATAAATGCATTTCTGGAATATGTCCTATTCATAAGACAGAACTTATTTTCTTTCATTTTTTGATGCTTATTTATTTTCTAAGTAGAAGGAGATTACTTGCACTTTTCCCACTTGGTATTCTTATAATATGTATTAGCTACTCATCTCTCATTTGTAAATGAGACAAGGAGTTTTAGAAACTGATGATTAATAGATTTAACCTTATATTACCACTGGAGTGTTCAGTTAGGTATGAAACATTCTTATTTTCCCAAAACACAAGCCACTGCCTTTTTCATCAGGTATATTTCTAGTGTTAAACTTTCATTTATTGCTTTCACAAATAAAATAACAATTTTTATTTATATAGCTGTATGGCTTACTACAAACTAACTTGGGTCAGGTGGAAAGGAGTTTGTTATTAGAGCTGGAGCATGGTAGGGGCTCCTTCTGTCAATTGCATCCGAAGTTAAGAGGTTTGCAGCTGTTCAGTACAAGTGAAAGCTGTGATTGCAACAGTTTTGTAATGATTCTTTCATGGTGGATATAGCCACAATCTTAACTGCAGAAAAGCAGTCTTAATTAAGGAGAAAACAAACATTAGCATGCTTCTCCAGATTTCCATCAGACACATAAAATCTTTCAGTAATGTCTTTAAATAGTTTAGGCTTTGAACATGGACAGTACCAATAATATGGGCTTATTTTTCAGTGCCTTCCATAAAGATACATTTATCTATAAGTGATTTATACTCTTATTTATAAGTGATTTATACTCTTGAAGGTTATCTACACACCCTCAAAATAAGGCATTCTTATATACATCTAAATATACTGGATTTTTTTTCAAGAGATCTCCATATTATTTGTACCTTCCCATCCTTATTTGCATATCATTTCACTTAATGTGCCTCCAATTTTCAATTAAACTACACTAATATGCTAGTCTTTGATCTTTTCCCATTCATTCCTATTTCCATTTACTTTTGTGTTTACACTACTACTACTGCATTGGTAACTTCTCCAAACATTACCACCTATTACAGCTCTTATCTTCCTTAAAGATTTTGTTCAAAGTCTGCCTATTCATGAAATCATCCATTAGTCTCATAATAAAAGTATTTTCCATTTTCCTCCCTTCAAATTTTCCATATTATTGCCTTTACAGTTTTCCTCTAAGTTAATAGCTTTAATAGCTAATGTTTATATTTTCAATTTAAGGTTTGTACACCACTAATTATATATATTTGTTGTATTTTACCTTAACAAATGCCTTGTCACACAGGTGCTTTTATTACCCCCATTTTATATGGGGAAACTGAGACTCAAAAAGGTTAAGTGACTTCTTGTTTCATCTATCTAATAAGCATCTGAAGTGGTACTAAAACAGAATTTCCTTTCTCCAAGAATAATAATTCATGCACTAAAACAGCAGCCTGACTCTATCATATCTTATATTCTATGGATTTTAATGAAGAAATTGATATAAATATCATAATGTAAAATTCAGTAAAGTCTTGACCTATTTTATGAAGCAGATTGCTTGTGAGCACTTAGAAAAGAAATAGCAAGTACTTGGAGCCAACATGAATTCATAAGAACTGGTAAAAACAAACCTCAATTCTATTTTTGATTGGGTTTTTAAATAGATACATGTAGGGGATTGGTGTAAACATAGTTTTTCTTGAGATTAGCTAAGCATTGAGTAGAATTAATAGTGAAGACTATGTACAGTGGTGGAATACACTTAGTTGAAATAATTATTTAAACTTTGGTCTCTTATGGTTTATAGAGCAATCCTAACTTGTAGATAGGTTTCTAGATACAAAATTCTGTATCATATTCAATATATTCATCAACTTGAATAATGACAGAATACATGATTAATCAAGTTTGTTGGATCATCCAAAGCTAGAAGTAGGCATAATAATGAATGACACAATAATGGGTAATATAAAAAAGATCTGAAATTACCCTCATGAGGAAGAGGAAGCAGAAACTAACAAAATAAAACTTAAGAAGGAAAAATATAAGATATTGCATATAGATTCAAAATAGTAAGTGAATAAACAAACACAGGGATAGAGAAATCTAGCTTATACCAATTAGGAGATACACACATATATCTAGCTTTTAGAATCTCTAGCTTTTTTTTAGGACTCAGTTCACTCAGATGGTCTGTGATCCAGACATCTCTAAGATTACCCCCCTTCTACTGTGTAATTTGCAAATTCTGACTTAAATATATTGTCCCTACCATTTTGGTATATGTATATAATATATAGTACATAGCATAGTAAATGTTTTTTTGTAAAAAAAGGTATTGATTGAAATCAGATCTTCTTGACATCAAGACTAGCTTTTTCCATCTGAATGAAAAGTTTTTCATTCAGATAAGGAAAGGAAATGGCCTCAGTCTCTACTGGTTAATCCAGTAGATTAGGATTATTTTACCAAATTGTAGGAAACAAATTGCATACTAGATATTAAATATAGAGAACCTTCAGAAGATAATTCTACTAAGATAATAAACCTGAAAATCTTAATATGTGGAATATGTGAAAGAATTATAGATATTGGGGAGAAAAGGAATGAAAATGATAAATTAATTTAACACTTGCAGAGAAGTTCTTTGGAAGAAAGAATAGACTAATTTCATTTTACTCTAGAGGCAAAGATAAATGAACAGAATTTAAAGAGAGGTTACATTATGTGAGCAAGGAATAAGTATTTTCGCTACCTAGTGCATACATTCCCACATTACTAGAAGCTTACAAATTTCAGTTTGTTTGGAAAATCTGGAAGATATTCTTTTATGAAAGATGGGCCTATTTGGTTGCCCTAAATGGATTCCTAAGCTTATTTCAAATATTAAGGTTCAGTTTTTCTAAATGAGCCACCTTTGGATTTTCTATAAGAAAACCTATTTAACTCTAAGTTAATTCTAAAGTCCAAACATTAGTCCCCTCTAACTATAAAAACAAAGTTAAAAAGGTCACAAAACATTTCACAACTAAAAAGGTTTTATTTTTTTCTCAGATTGTGCATTAAAATAGAAAATATCTTGTGAGAAAGGTAATTTAATGTTTTTCTACTTGACTTGATATTCTTCTCTCTGTGTAACCTTTTCAGGGAAAGAAATGTAGTTTATTTATTTTTTACTTTGTTGCCTTATTCACATGGAAACCAAAAATCTATTCTGAATCAAGTAGTAAACCCAGTTTTTTTGAACAAAATAGATATTGAAAATACCTACTTACCCCTTGAGAGTCTTAAATTCAAACTAGTTATCTAATTCTAGAGAAGACAACTAAAAAATGGTTATTTTTCAACTAAATCTTTTTTTTTTGGTTTGTTTTTAATCATTTTTCTTCTACAAGCCATTAAAAGATCTAGCTGACTTATAAAAAGGTTAAAGATCATTCAAAACTATAAGGTATCATCATGTAAGGGAGAAAAATTGATTGTTTGAATTACATATTTGTGTGTTTTAAAAATTTATTTTGGCTTATCTCTAAAATTCGATTGAATTAATATTTGTCAGCAAGAAATGCCCTGGCTTAAAGGGCCTTAAAGTACAAGGGTAGAGATAAATAAAGTGTGATGAGAACCAAGGAGAAATCTTACCTTATACTCTCACTTTACAGAATGATCACTGGAAATTTATTTAACCTTTCTGTGCTTTAGTCCTAGGGAGGACTTCTTGCTTATATTCAAACAAATCAAGAGCAATAAATGTCAAATTAAAGGTTGACATCTTACTCTACATTTTTATACTTTATTCATTTGTATATATTACATAAATTTGAATATCTATGTAAACATATACATTTTTCATATACCTTTTTTCAGGAAAGGTTTCTCAGATTATATTTGATGCTGCCTACTCATATACTAGATTTCTTTTTTTTTATTCTTTTGATTCTAACCCTAGTTAATCTATTTAAAAAAACATTCTTTTAAATCAAAATGTAGGATGAGAAGATAACCCACCATGTTACACAATAGACCAGCTATCCAATAGTATTATAGGGACACTCACTGTTAGTATTGTGTAGGAGTGTATTTCAGTTAAAAGTTACTTAACTTCTCAGTACAGAGCCACAGAAAGCATAATTTAAACTTGGCTACTGTAATCAGATTGCATTAAGAATAGTGAATGGGAGGAGGAGCAGCAGGAGTTATAACTAAAGAATAGATAAAAAAGAAAGCTCTAGGACAAAAAAGAATATAAACAAGCATTGAATTTTGTCCTATGGTGCCTTTAATCTTGAGAGCAACATATTTTTTTTCACTGATTTTAGTATCTATGATTGTATATGTACACCATATATATAAATATATATATATATAAATAATGCTATATTTAGAAAGATAGATATGTATAAAAAGAAAATAATTTTTATATCCAGCAAACCATGAAATTTAAAAGAAAGGATAATATGGTAGAATGATATTAAGTCAACCTAAATTTCAATAACTGAGATGTGGGACTTTTGAAATATTATCAGGGACTTGGTAAGACAAAATGTCATCTATATCACCTTTCTTCCATGTGCTTATTTTCATTCTGACATTTTATTCATTCTTGAAGCCAAAGCTATAGTATAGATAAGTACAGTATAAATATGTGCTATAAGTATAGTATAGATAGGAAGGGAGCCTTAAATTAAATGAAAAAATCACTCTTGATATTTGATCTATTTCAACATGATAAAATGTTTGGAACTTTGAAAATTAATGTAGCAATTTAGTGTTAAACTAATCATATTATCAAAGAGATCAGTTCTTTAATGGTATATTAACCTTTGCCTCCAAAGTATTTGTCATTTATGGCCACATGCATGCTTTCTATTTTCTGATAATTCCTGTGAATATTTTAAGAATTGGTCATTTATATGCTGAAAATAGGAATAGGTAAAAAGTATCATTATTTTTTCTGTGATACGAATCCATTAAGTTTCTAATTGGAAAGTATTATAATGATGAACCAGAAAGGATAATACCTATAGGGAAAAAAAGATAAAATTCCACATGGAATGAATAATATAAATATAATTAAAGTTGCCAAAGTAATCTGTAACTACCTAAGCAGGGCTCTTTCTATATTCTCTAATGAGAGAACTGTGTCCCATCATAATCATTCCCTAAAATCAACTGATGAATTGCAATTGATATTTATCCTATGAAATCCAAAAGTTACTTCCCAAAGGCTAGAATTCACAGCAGAGCAATTAATTCAGTAATTGCTCTAATAAAAATGTATGCTCAATTTGCATAAGATGAAGCTCTAGATTCTTAAAGAAGAGAGATTTGGAGACAAAGATTTCTAGATAATGTGTTTTAATAATATTAAATTAAATATGTCTTGTAAAGTAGAAATAAATTTATATATACACATATTTACATATACAATGTATATAGATACATAAATATAATATACAATGTATATTGATAGACACATAAATGCATACACATGAATAAAGTTTTAAGTTACTTCATTCACTTGTCATGTATTTATAGTGAGAATTCGTGTGTATCACTGCATTCCTTTTCAAATCTCTAATTCTTGATTCTGTAAATAAGACTTCTCTGTTCAAATCTGTGGTTATATAGAATTTTATTTTATGAGTTTGAATATCCTCATTTGGGAACAGTTAAATATCAGCTATAAAAAAATTCCAAAGATATGGCCATGTACATACATGCATGTGCTCTCACACACATGAAAACCAAGATATTCTTTCCTTATATACATGATCAAATAAATTTAACTTATGTCTATGGCAAAAAAGTAATAAAATTATTGAAAAATAATTGAATGAATCAGTGCATTTCTAGATGGGGGGGGAATCAACAGCCATTTTTGTGGACAAATCTAGAACAAATCTAATTGTTAAGTCCAGATCATCTCTTTATCATTCAGAATCTTAATGTTTCACAGACACTTAATTGCCAAGAACAATGATAACAAACCATGATTATTAAACAATTTAGTTTTCCAGAAGTAGTATCTATAAAGAGTTTTAAGTACTAATTTATTCCACAAGAATTCTCAATTTAAATTTAAGACAAAATACAAATAAACTTTTAGTCTCAAAATTTATAGTTGTAGCGTCAAAAAGAAAATGAATTCCATAAAATCATACTATGTGCAAGTCATTGTACTAAATGTTGAGTATATCTAGAAAATAAAGAAAAATCTTTCATCAAGGAACTTATCTGTTTTAGGGGAGGGCAGAAACTTGCACATCATTAAAATTAAATAGAAGATATTTATATTAAATATTAAATCATTTAACTTAATATATTAAATAGAAGGTATTTTCTTGGTAGGAAGAAACTTGGGGATATGAGGAAAGGCTTCATATAGAAGGGACACATTTCACTGAGCCTTCAAAACTTAAAACCTCTTAAAAAGAATTACAGATTGGATGAGGCAACAATAAGATAAGATTATTTCAGGCATGATTAAAAAAAGAAAGCATACAAATTGACACAGAGATAAAAGCAAAGCTGGAATGGCACATATGGACAACAGTTACCAGGTGTGTTTATGGTATATAAGAGAAAATAAGATATTGAGAAAGATAGCTTATAAAAGGACATATCAAATAATCATATCTTAGAGGTAATGGGGAGCCACTGTAGCTTCTGGAATGACACAGAACATTTGAGTGACAGTCACAGACATCTGTGCATGAGAAATATCAATTTAACTTCAGACTGGAGGATGAATAAGAAATATCTGGAGCAGTCTTCTCACCCAGGAGAGGAGATAAAATGCATAACTAAATTTCTTTAAATTCAATTTATTGAAAATAATGAAATTTGGAAATAAGTTAAACAACATAACACATTATACATCACATTTAACAATAACAAAGTTCATGGTTCAATATCATAAAGATAGTTTTATCAGTGGAAACAACATTGCATTTCTTGCCATCTGCTTTTATGCTGTACCCTGGGATTTGTCAACTGACTTGCAGCTAAAACTTACTATATGTGTTATCTCTTTTGATTAGGATAGGATCTCCTTGAGATAAGCTACTATCCTGTTTTTTTAATCTGTATCCTCAGGATTTAGTAGAGTACTTGGTACAGCCTACATTATTCTGACACAATCCTAAACACATGGTTAATGAATGAATTTTTATTCAAAATTCATTCCTTCATTCTGTGTTTTTGCATAGACTGTGCCCTATACCTAGAAAGTATTTTTTCCTAACCTCCATATCTTAGTTTCTTTCAAAGTACAGTATAAGTATCGCTTCCTTTAGGTCTTTTCTTTTCCCTGAAATGGTCTTGCATTAACTTTGTATATATTTTACACATCTATAAATATGTGTATACATAATGATAGGGTTTTCATTACTCACAATATTAAAATTTTCCCCCCTTCCCTTAGTTGAATGTAAACTGTTTAGATTCAAAGATTGTTTTATATTTACCTCTGTATCTCTAGATATACTTAAATGTTTGTTGATTGGTTAATTACTTGCAATTGAACTTTACACAACTATCTTGTCACTTCTAATTGTGTGTTGATAGGTGCATGGCTGGTGGGATATTCAAAGTGAGGAGAGGTGTGAAAAGAGATTAAGGGCTATACTTCTTGTAGCTGTGTGTGAAAGTACTGTCTCTATCATTGGTTTAGTTGTGTAATTTCTTTTTTTTTTTAGGTTTTTGTAAGGCAAACAGGATTAAGTGGCTTGCCTAAGGCCACACAGCTAGGTAATTATTAAGTGTCTGAGACTGGATTTGAACCCAGGTACTCCACTACTCCACCTAGTTGCCCCTAGTTGTGTAATTTCTTCTAAAGAGCTCTCCTCTCAAGCATATCCTCTGACCTGTGAAGATCCCATTTTCCTGCTCTTTCCTCTTGCTGTTTCACTGTCCTATGCCCATACCCTTTATAATTTATAAAGAATCTATGGAAATAGAGGAAAGGCAAATTAAATCAAAAATGTATAAATG